>NC_134698.1:22358791-22416291 GCF_050947455.1 Rhinoderma darwinii
GCCCACACTGTTACCAACAGCTCTGGGCACTGAGCAGAGTATCAGGGACCAATCTGATTGTCCCTGAACATGTGGTCGCTGTGAAAACCTATCACAGCGACCACATTTGTTTTATTTTGACTTTTCTGGCAGTAAATCTCCTGCCTCTTTTCTTCTCCTCAAACATTGTTTCAGTTTGAGGAGAAGAAGAGACTCCAGAGAATTGCTGCCAGAAGATTACAGTGAAAAAAAATACAGTTACACTCATAAAACATTCTCTGTATAGATAGATTTCTATCTATCTATACAATCTATCTATCCATCTATCTTTTTTTCTATCTATCTACCTTTCTTTTATTCTATTAGAATAGGCTTGTAGGGAGTATATAATTATATATATATCCACATATATATAATACATATAGCAATAGCGGTTTCTTTTTTTGTTAGCGGTAGTGTAGATATATATACCAGTTAGTTTGTGTGTTTTATAAAAAAAAAAAAAAAAATTTGTTTAGTTAGTGTTAGTGTTAGTTACGTTATGGCGAGGAAGTTGTTTAGCGCCGAGGAGGCATACACCATGCTGTGGTCTGAGTCGGAGACCGCATCAGAGATGGCGTCCGAGATGGAACCTGTTTTAGGTAGTGACGATGACAGCGTCACTTCAGGTTCATCTTCAGGGGACGTTGTCCCTGATGCAGTTGAAACTGCAGAACATGAAAGCGCAGGGCCAAGTAGCGCTGTAGCACGGGACAGCCTGGTCCCTACAGTCCAGGCTCTTGTATGGGCACCTGCCCCATCTTTTGGGCCTAGAATCCACGGATTTACGGCCACTCCTGGCATAACCGTGGACAATACAAATTTTGTCCAAATGCATTACTTCCATTTATTTATAACGGACGACATCCTAAATCAGATTGTCCACGAAACAAATTTATATGCCACTCATTATATTATTAGTGGGGAAGCGCATGGTAAAGGGGGACTCCTGTGCTTATGCATCTGAGGAATTGCTGGCGGTCAAGTTCAGGGATCGCAAAGATGTGTATGTGCTAAGCACGATTCATACCGCAGGAACAGTGGCAGTGAGGGAAAGAGGGGCAACATCGGACAAGCACAAACCAGTGAGCGTGTCCGAATATAACAAGTACATGGGGGGGGGTGGATTTAAGCGACCAGGTTTTACAGCCCTATCTAGTAAAACGCAAAACTAAAACCTGGTACAAAAAAGTGGCCATTAATTTGTTACAGGTGGCCATCCACAACTCATTTGTGCTCTACAAAAAAAACAGAGGCAGAGACACATACCTGGATTTCCAGGGAAAAATTATTGAAGGCCTCATTTTTGATGTTCAGGACACCCGAGAATGCCCCCAGTCTGAGGATGTCACGCGACTGACTGAAAGACTCTTCATCAGTCGGATTCCCCCAACACCAACCAGAAGCAACCCCCAGAAAAAGTGCCGCGTCTGCAGAAAAGACGAGCACCGCAAAGATTCCCGATATTTCTGTCCCTCATGTCCCTCGCAACCAGGCCTGTGCATTGAGCCATGTTTTAAAAAATACCACACTGTTCTGAATTATTCGATTTTAGTTAATTCGTTGAAAATATATTTGCCCTACATTACGTTTTTATTTTTCCCCTGATTTTACTCCAAGGGTGAGGGAGGGAATGGGTGGGGGGTGGATGTCATGTTTTCATATTCTCTAAAGTTCATCTGCTGGAGAGCTCCATTTGCATAAACCTGCAATTTCTTATTTTAGAAAACCCAAAAAAATAAATTCCCATTATACCCCTAGATGAATATTTTGGGATCTCGGCTTCAAGAGCAGATATTTTGGACGTGTTATAGAAACTCTGTTGAGTTTTGTAAAACCAGCTTTGAAAAAAAGCGATTTGTGAAATAAGCTTCTTCTATCGTCCGCCCTCCTACATCTCTATGTGATAAATAAGGCCCACATATTTGGTAACCCCATGCACGGGAGAAGTGGAAGAATGTGAAAGGAGATGAATTTTGTCCGTGGTCTATACCGTGTGTGAAAAATACTAGCCTAAACTGACGCATTTGCTAAAAAAGCGCTGATTTTATTTTGTTCCATCTTATTCAAGAAACTTTCAGAAGAAAACTGGACTTGCTAAAAATATGATAAACCCCTTGAAGGAAACCTTGTGGGGTCTACTTGTGTGAATTAAGTCATTTATGGGGTGATTCTAATGTTTCAGCAGCATTACACCCCCCAGAAAACAGTATGCGGCTATAAAATCAAATGCAGAATTCCTGGACCAAAAAGGCCAAAAAGCCTCCTTTTATGCCAAGCCCTGGCACATGCCCGCACAGTGAATAAGGCACACATATTTGGTATCCCCATGCACGGGAGAAGTGGAAGAATGTGAAAGGAGATTAATTTTGTCCGTGGTCCATACCGTGTGTGAAAAATGCTGGCATAAACTGGCGCAATTGCTAAATTCTTGAATTTTTTTCCAATTTTGCCCACTTTAGAGAAAAAAAAAAAAATGATATATACTGACAAATGCCACTAAAACAAAGCCCTATCTGTCCTTTAAAAAGAGTGTAAAATTCAAAGATGAACTTTATTCACCTGCAGAGTTATAGTCATCTAAAGAAGCGCATAGCAAAATTGTGAAATTTGCTCTGGTCATTTAGCTGTAAAACAGCCTAGTCCTTAACCGGTTAAAAGAATTAAACCTATTTAGCCTTGAAAAAAGACGACTAAGGGGGGACATGATTAATTTATATAAATATATTAATGGCACATACAAAAAATATGGTGAAATCCTGTTCCATGTAAAAACCCCTCAAAAAACAAGGGGGCACTCCCTCCGTCTGGAGAAAAAAAGGTTCAACCTGCAGAGGCGACAAGCCTTCTTTACTGTGAGAACTGTGAATCTATGGAATAGTCACCGCAGGAGCTGGTCACTGCAGGGACAGTAGATGGCTTTAAAAAAGGCTTAGATAATTTCCTAGAACAAAAAAGTATTAGCTCCTATGTGTAGAAATTTTTTCCTTCCCTTTTCCCGTCCCTTGGTTGAACTTGATGGACATGTGTCTTTTTTCAGCCGTACTAACTATGTAACTATGTAACTATGTAACTATGACATGTGTCACTTTATGTGGTAGTAACTTTGGAATGCCTTTATTTATCCAAGGGGATTCTGAGACTTTTCTGGTGACACATTGAACTTTATGTTAGTGGTAAAATTTGGTTGATACATTCAGTGAAAAACAGAAAAAATTACAGAAAATGTGGTGTAAGGCAGATGGTTAAACCACACAAAATAGTTATTAATTAACAATTTGTTTTTTTAAATAAAGGATTTAATATTGAAAAAAGGTTTTTTTTACAACTGTTTTTTTTTTGTCTCACTAGGTGACTTGAAGTCAGGAATCCCTGATCGCTATTCTAATACACTGCACTACATGTAAAAGTGCTGTCAGTTACTCACTGACAGCAAACCTAAGGCAGGACAAACTAGGCTTCCGTAGATGACAAACCCGGAGGCCATTGTTAGGCCTCCTGTTGCCATAACATGATGGAATAGAACGTCAAGGAGCAGGAAGGGGTTAAAGGATCTGCTAACGTCTTGGTGCCAGATACCACAGGACACTTTTAAAGATCTTCTGAAATCCATGTCCCAACGGGTCAGAGCTATTATGGCAGCACGAGGAGGACTACACAAGGCAGGTGGTTTTAATGTTATGTCTGGATGGTGTATATGTTAGTAATTAATTTCTATTCATTTGTACATTGATGGAAATTAGGGTATGTTCACACGCATACTCAAAAATATCTGAAAATACAGAGCTGTTTTCAAGGTTTTCAGCGTTTTTTATGGCCGTTTTTGGAGCTGTTTTCAATATTGTCTAGGAAAAACGGCTCCAAAAGCGGCCCAAGAAGTGACTTGCACTTCTTTTGTGAACATACCCTAAAAAAAGAGTAACTTTTCTGTGCTTTTTATTTTTACAATTTATATCAATCACCCTAAATATTGTAATCTTGGGGCCTACATTGCTCCTATGTAAACATGGGAACGCCACCATTCTCACCAGTTTTAAGGCGTAATGTAAGTCTTAGGCCAAAATGTAGTAGTAGTTGAAACGCCAATCCAACCGAGATGGAATATGAAATATCCAAGATAGAAGGGAGTCCCAGGCATAAAATAAGATAAGATAACTTTATTAATCCCCGAAGGGAAATTCCAGTATCACATAAATGGATTCTGGGAAACGGCATCAGGGATCTTTTATTATTAGGTCTCTGTGCAGATTGAGATTCTGGCGTCCAAGGTGAAGATGATGAAGAAGACTAGGTGGTACTGTAGACAAAACAAAAAATAATCAGACCAGACGATAATCACTCAGCAATATACTGGTGCCGAAGCTCCAGCCATGATTTCACAAAAATACTATAGATGTCAGTGATCATACCTGTACTGCTGGTGTTTCTTCTGTACCACAGCTGTTGGTACTTATCTCCTCCTCTTTCTTTGAAAGGCATGGACGCGGCACAAGGGACAGCGTGGATTTGTCGGGATCCAATGTGCAATACAAGGCAGATGGAATATGTGAGAACATGGCAGAACGGTGACTTGCTCTCCAATCTCATAGTCCTCTAGGCATATAGTGCAGGACTGGATGTCTTCGTTTTCAGTAAAGGTTCGAGATGGGAGTCTATCAATCTGCCTGCCTCTCCTGCCTCGCCGACGTTGTCTTCTCTGCACAGGTCTGCTGTCTGTGGTCTCTGTTGTCGACTGTTGGTTGGTAAGCAGCTGACTGGTGCTTGGTGTTGGCTCCACCAGCCTGTTAGATGTTTGCTGAGGAGATCTGCTTCCTTCTCTGGATGGCTGCAGGTTTGGTAGCGGCTCACTGGTGCTGGGGTCTTGTGTTGGTTCCTCCAGCCTTTCGGATCTCTCCTGAGTAGTTGATGGAGTAGACCCAGGCTGGGATTCTCCAGGAATTCTGAGCTCGGTCTCACTATTAATACGATGGCCACTTGTCGTTTCAGACTGTTCTATTGGCTCAGGTCGTAATGGGGACCGGCTTCTGTCCGCTCCTTCTTGCTGCAACCTACGGCGCGGAGGAACTTGACCACGTCTTCGTCTCCTGTCGGGGACATTGTCATGGTCTTCATCCTGCTCCACACTCTGACGTCTTCTATGTCCAGATCTTAATCTTCCATCAGCAATGCCTAGATGTGAAACAATGTGTATAACATATATTAATTATGTACAGAAAAAATGGGAAAAAAGATCAATACCAGACATTTCCTATGGACTCGCGTGGCCTTCTTTCTAAAGGAAAGCTCCCATGTTTTTCTAATCTTGGACAACCGTTTTGATACTATGAATATATACACAGTCGAGTCACATTATTATAACTACTACTAATATCCAGAGTAACCGGCGTGTGCAGCACGGACAGCAGTAGACGGGCTGGGAGTGACTCAATAAGGTGCTGGTCAGTGGTCTCATATGTGGAGCCTCGCTGACTCCATACATCCCACATTTACTGGAGGGTGCGTGGGGGAGGATCCATAAAGCGAACAACACGATTGACGTGGTCCCACAGATGCTCAATTGGGTTCAAGTCTGGAGAAATAGGGGGCCAGGGAAGTACTTGGAAGTCTTGGTCGTGCTCTTCCAACCACTGTCGGGCATTTATAGTCGTGTGACATGTCGCATTGTCTTGCTTTAAGATTCCATTTGCTCCAGGGAAGACAATCAGCATGTATGGTGGATGTGATCTGTAACGATGGATTCATATCTAAATCGGTTCAGAGCCTTCCATATGGATGAGTGGCCCAGAGAATGCCATGGAAAAATACCCCAGATGCTGACGTCGCCGCCAGCTTTTTCCAGCAATGGTTGTAAAGTCCATCCTTTCGATGAAGCAGAAAACGTGATTTATCCGAGAAGACAACACTTTGCCAATCATCGGTGCTCTGAGACCAATACTGCCGTGCAAATTGCAGCCATTTTCTCTGATGCACCTTAGTTACATAGGAGCAGTGACCATCCGTCGGGTTCGGAGCCCCATACGCAGTCGGGTTCGCTGAACTGTTGTATTAGACACACGTCTGGTAGCCACCGTTCACCTCTCAAATACATGGCACGTGGTGCTCTGCAGTTTCCATGTCCGTTATTCCCAATGGTGCCATTTGTCCACTCACGATACACTGTCACCACAGCAGCACGCAAACAGTTCACAAACTGCGCTGTTTGAGAAATACCGCCACCCTTGGTCCGAAAGCCAATAATCATCCCTTTTTGCAACTGAAAAACGGTGCATTTTTTGCGGACGCAAAACGGACATGTTTGTGTGAAACTAGCCAAATGTATCGGATATAACAAGTTCCACTTACCTTGATTTATCCGGGAACTTTCGTCTATTGCAAGCTGCAAGAGTTCTCGGTAACTCATTGTTCCTTGTAGCAGGCGGCTTGATGTTTAAATTCAGGAACAATGGAAAAACGGGATTCCTCAAATAAGAGGGAATCTACCACGATGTTCAGAAGTTGCACTGGTGTTTAAGTGCTCTGAACAGATGATGTAGTAGTCGCTTTGTAGTACAAATTCGCTCTTTGAAAAACCAAGTGAAGTTTCAGCATCAGCATCAACTCGAGATATGGCACTGATGTGACTGCGCTTGGGGTCCTTAGAACTTCACGCCATTGTGATGTCACTGCTATAGATGCCACAACCTCCATTGTTCTGATGACATCACTGCCTGCAGTGATGTCATAATGCTTACGGTATGTCATAAACGGTCCCCTGCTCTGCATTATACCAATCACTGCAGCAAAGCCTCCAAATAAATAAATAAATATATATTAAATTTTTTTATATTTACATATTGCAGCTGAAAATCTCTATTATTTGTTTGGTAAATGTTTCTCTATAATTGTTTAGTAAATGTTGTAGCACACAATTCATCTAAGTAAAAGTCTAAGTAACAGATTACCACAATGGAGAGGTGGAAATGTAACTTTATTTTTCTAAAACGAGATGGTTCTGGAGTAAATAAGAATCCTTTATAACCTAAAGAGGTTGTCTGGTATAAGAAACCCATTGTAAATACCCTATTGGGGAATTCTAAGTTAAGAAAGGACAAGTCTCCTATTGATTTCACTGTGTAATGCTTAGTTTCTCCTGTGGTGGCGCTGCAGGGGAATTCAACACTTCTCAAGTTCCATCACAGATTAAATCTGATCGCTGGGGGTCACAATCAGCGACATTAAGCTGCACTATCTGGATGTACAAATTACACTGGATGAGGGCCATATTGTGACAGACATTTACACCAAACCAACTGACTGAAAATAACTTTTTAATTTTAGCTTTCAACCCAAATCAGCACAAAAATAAAATTTCACAAAGCCAACTACATAGTGATAGAAAATGCCGCAGAACTTCGCATATAAATGAGACGGATATGTGAGAGGCAGATAGATAGGGCGTGCTCTAGCAAAGTAAAAAATGAGCCCCCCATTACTTTATTTTTCTGATCTCAAATGCCAATATACAATCCGGTTAGTAAGCCCTAAATATACACCTCCTGCAATGAGCCATAATACAATTGTGGGGATCAGACCTTAACCACTTCCTGCCGCAGCCATTTTGAATTTTTTTATTTTTGTTCTTTCCTCCTCACCTTCCAAAAGCCACAACTTTTTTATTTTTCTGTTGATGTAACCATATGAGAGCTTGATTTTTGCAGGACGAGTTGTAGTTTTTCATGGCACCATTTATTGTACTAATGAAATGGGAAACTGAAAGAACTTTCTTTGTGGGGTGAAATAGGAAAAAAACAGATTTCTCCATTGTTTTTTGGGTTTAGTTTTTATGGAGATCACCGCGCGGTTTTGTTTCGCCATTTTCTGAGAGCCATACGTTTTGTTTTCTTTCCGTCGCTGCAGCAGTGTGAGGGCTTGTTTTTTTGTGGCACGAGCTGTCGTTTTTATTGGTTCATGAGACTTTTTGATCATCTTTTATTCCATTGTTTGTGGGAGATGAGATGACCAAAAAACAGTGATTCTGCCCTTCTGTTTGTTTTAATGCATTCACCATGTGGGTTAAATAATGTTATTTTGTTATAGCTCTGACTTTTACGGACGTGGCAAAACAAGTTATGTTAATTTACTTTTTTTACATTGATTTTTTTTAAACTTTTAATATTTTAACTTTATATATATATATATATATATATATATATATATATATATATATAAACTTTTTTTAACTGTATTCTACTTTCTTTACTTGCCCTCTAGGCGACTTAAACCAGCAATCATTGGATCGCTTGCAGGATATACTGCAATACTAATGTATTGGCGTATATCGTGTTCTTTACCTGCTCTTATCAAGCCTTGCCAGGGGTGCAAAGATGGCAGACCTGAGGGTCTACATTAGTCCTCCAAGCTGCAATGACAACCATCGGCACCACGCAATCGCAGGGGGGCAATGGGCCGTCAGAGATAGCCACCCCCATATTTCTAATGGCTTTGTTACCGCAGTAACTATTGACCTCAGCATCTAAGGGGTTAAACGAGTGGGATCGTAGTAATCTACGATTTCGCTCGTCGCAGTGAACTGTCAGTTATAACATACAACCAACACCAGCAAATTATGGAGTGAGCTCAGTCCGTGACCCCACTCCATACTTCCCTCCTGGCCTACACCGTATATATACATGTTGGTTGTCATGGAAGGGGCTAGGCAGCATTGAAGGGTTAAAAACTAATGACGTTTTGGCAACCAAAGGTGCCCACCTCAGCATCAGAGCCCCATAGCAGCTTCTATGGCTACTAGGGCTATAGTTATGTCCATGTACAGGGGGAAGATTTGACAGTAACACTACAGGTGATGTATTATCACAGTATACATCTAGTATTAGGATAAAATAGAATGAAGTACCAGTCCCCAGACATTAGTAGATACGGGTCACTAAGCAAATCATGGTGGTTCCAAGTACCAGGCTCAGGACCAACACCTAGAAGAGGAGGAGAGAGAATAAGGAGGTTAAAACGTGGCCAGGTGCGGTGGATTCACTGCTTGTACACAATGCATCTTAAAGGTGTTATGCGGGGACTAAAAATTATTAGCAGTGTTCTCACTGAATTATGTGATGTCACGGTTTGTGGGTATGTGGACCCACCAGGCCGCACCGCCATAGCAGCGAGGCAGCTGGCCAAACAACAGGGAACCCCAGAAATACAAAGTCCCGCACAAGGGTACCAGGATAGTCCAGACAGTGGCCGCAGCTCTGGCACGGATGGAGGTAGGTAACACAGGACGTGGCGGATGACACAGGTGCAGTAGACACGACTCCAACTAGTAGGCACAGGAACAAGAACACAGTACGGGATACAGGAACGGGTAACAGGGCAAGGGTAACAACTGGAACGGGAAACAGTAAGGGACCATTTGAAAGACAGACTTGGGGTATACTAACAATGCTCAGGCAAGGATCAGATGGGTTGGGCCCTTCTTATAGTCCAGGAAATCATGTGTGTTGATGATGGCGATTTCCTACATGTGCGTGCGCTGGCCCTTTAAGAGAGGGCACGAGCGTGTGCGTGCACCCTAAGGGACAGAGCAGATCATAGCAGAAGTAAGCACTGACGTCTCCTGGGAAGGACATGGGAACCAGCGCTCACAGATCCATGGCTGCGGGCGTCAGGTGAGTGGACCCGATGGCCCTGGACGCTACAGTATCTCCCCCTCTTACGCCCCCTCTTCTTGGGACTAGAGCGAGAGAGGAACTTCTTAACAAGAGCAGAGGCATCAAGGTTCTCCTCCGGCTCCCAGGACCTCTCCTCAGGACCAAACCCTCTCCAGTCCACCAAATAGAAAGTCCTTCCTCCTACCCTTTTGCAGTCCAGGATCTCCCTCACCTCGAACACATCAGAAGAACCGCTGGGAGCAGTTGTGGAACACGAAGTCTTGCTGTAGCAGTTCAGGACCACTGGTTTCAGGAGAGACACATGAAAGGAGTTGGGGATTCTGAGGGTAGGAGGCAGCCGCAGTTTATAGGAGACAGGGTTAATCTGTTGCCGAATCTCAAAAGGACCGAGAAACCTGGGAGCAAACTTGTATGAAGGCACCCTCAAACGAATGTTCCATGAGGACAGCCAGACTTTGGTACCTGGAAGATACTGCGGCGGCTCTCTTCTTGTATCCGCTTTTCGCTTCATGCCCGGGTCTGTTGCCAGATTTACAGGAAGTCCCCAAATGCAGAGTCAGCAGCGGGTACCTGAGAAGTAGTAGACACTGGAAGAGGGACTCTAGGATGTTGACCGTATACAATGTAAAACGGAGTGGAAGTGGTGGACTCGCTTGTGTGGTTGTTGTACGAGAACTCGGCCCAAGGAAGAAGCTGTACCCAGTTATCATGCTGTAAGGAAATGAAGTGACGGAGATAATTCTCCATGATCTGGTTGATCCTCTTGACTTGTCCATTGGACTGGGGGTGATAGACTGTGGAAAAGTCCAATATCACATCCAGGAGTTTACAGAGAGCCCTCCAGAACCTCGAGGTAAACTGAAACCCCCGATCGGACACAATGTGAAGGGTAAGCCATTCAAGCGGTAGATGTGCTGGATGAAGAGATTCGCCATTCGGGGAACAGAAGGTAGGCCGGTCAGCGGGATAAATTGTGCCATCTTCGAGAACCGGTCCACCACCACCCAGACAGTGTTGCATCCTGCTGAGGGAGGAAGGTCAGTGACAAAGTCCATCACAATGTGCTGCAAGGTGGAATTGGGTATAGGCACAGGTTGATGGAGGCCAGCAGGCTTGGAGTTAGTAACCTTGTTAGAAGCACACACCGTGCAAGAAGAGACAAAGTCCACAACATCCTTGGGAAGCGTGGGCCACCAAAAGTGACGAGCAATCAGTTCTCGGGTTTTACGAACACCAGGGTGCCCAGCCAGTTTAGAACTGTGTCCCCATCGGAGAATTCTTCTCCTGCCAGCTAATCGAACAAAAGTACTCCCCGGAGGGATGTCTCTAACCTGCAAAGGATTGGCAGTGATAATGCAGGACGAGTCTATGATAGTTTGAAGAGACTCCACCGTGTCATCCGTTTCAAATGACCTGGACAGGGCAATGGCCCTCACATTCTTGTCAGCGGGACGTAGTGGAGCACAAATTGTAAACGGGTGAAGAACAGCGGCCACCTGGCTTGACAGGGATTTAGTCGTTGAGCGGACTGAAGGTAGGTGAGGTTCATGTGGTCGGTGTAGATTAGGATGGGGTGAGCTGCGCCCTCCAGCAGATGTCTCCACTTCTCCAGAGCCAATTTGATGGCCAGTAGCTCCTGATCCCCAACAGAGTAAATGCGCTCTGCAGAAGAAAAAAGTCTCGAGTAGTAGCCACATACTACTGCCTTTCCTTTGGGGCTCCTCTGGAACAGAAGTGCGCCTGCACCAACATAAGAGGCGTCCACCTCCAAAGAAAACTGTATATATACGTCAGGATGATAGAGGATTGAGGCAGAAGTAAAGGCTTTTTTGAGACTAAAAAATGTGGACTCTGCCTCTGGGGTCCACACCTTGGCGTTCACACCGTTCTTGGTAAGGGTGGAAATAGGAGATGTCAGTGATGAGACGTTTGGGATAAACTGCCGGTAGAAATTGGCAAATCCCAGGAAACGCTGTATGGACCTCAGACCTTGAGGACGTGGCCACTCCAGGACAGCTCTCACTTTCTCAGGATCCATCTTGAGACCTTGATCCGATATGATGTAGCCCAGGAAGTGCAGAGAACTCCTCTCAAAGACGCACTTCTCCAGCTTGGCGTATAAATGATTCTCCCTTAATCGTAGTAGAACTTGACGGACATGCCTCCGATGAGTCGTCGGATCTGGGGAGAAAATCAAAATATCATCGAGATAAACAACAACACAGATATAGAGGAGATCTTGGAAGATATCATTAACGAGTTCCTGAAACACTGCAGGAGCGTTACACAGTCCGAAGGGCATCACTACGTATTCGTAGTGCCCGTCACGGGTGTTAAATGCCGTCTTCCATTCGTCACCCTGGCGGACCGGAGCGGAAGTGAGCTGGGGACCAGCGCTCACAGATCCATGGCTGTGGGCGTCAGGAGGTGAGTGGAACCGACGGCCCGCGGCCATAGATGCTACATGTGAGTAAACTCGCTAATATACATTCCCGTCCCCCTTGGTGCTGTTTCTGAGATTTTCATAGATTTTTATAGCGCTGATGAGGAACCGGAAGTCTAGTTGTACAGTCTTCTTTGGTGACGACACGACTCTTCGTCATGTGATCGGCCCCGCTGTACTCTATGTACTCGCTGTACTACTGCTCCTGCAGTATACGGAGCACAGCGCCGCACTCTGAGAGGTTCCTCTGAGAGGTTCCTGTTGTTTCTCCTTTGCTTTATCCAATGCTAAAAACTAATAATGATTTTTTTTTTTTTTTAAATGCAAGCCCCTCAGTTGGAGTCACTGGGACCCAACACTAGAATTTCATCTGATTTGACAGATTATGGCACAATTTTCTATGGGGAATTTATGGTGGTTATTTTGATATTCCCATACTGTTCTTTGACACAGACCACCTACCTAAACATTGCTACAGACAAATCCACCTCTTCATGGTAAAGGTATTCTCTAATGTCAGTGCTGTCTTACAGCAGGATAATGCCCCCGCCACACTGCAAAAATCGTTCAGGACTGATGTGAGGAACATGACAAAGAGTTCAAGGTGTTGACCTGGCCTCCATATTCTTAATTCAATCGATCATCTGTGAGATGTGCTGCAAAAACAAATCCAATCCATGGAGACCCCTACTCACAACTTACAGGACTTAACCCCTTAATGACGAAGCCTAGGTTGGGCCTTAAGGCTCAGAGCCCATTTGTCTAATCTGACATTATCTAAGGGGAGACATTTCCTCTACCTGTTGCAGGAAAAAAATTTTGGGCCAGTTTGTGGAAGACCCAACTAGAGGTGAAGCTCTGTTGGATCTGGTCATTTCTAATAATGCAGAGTTTGTTGGGAACGTCAATGTTCGTGAAAACCTCGGTAACAGTGATCACAATATAGTTACATTTTACCTATACTGTAAAAAACAAGACAAACGCAGGCTGGGAGGGCAAAAACATTTAATTTTAAGAAAGCCAATTTCCCCAGGATGAAGGCGGCAATTCAGGATATAGACTGGGTAGAACTAATGTCAAATAATGGGACAAATGATAAATGGGAGATTTTCAAATCTACTTTGGGTTATTATAGTGCAAAATGTATTCCTATAGGTAACAAGTATAAACGACTAAAATTTAATCCCACATGGCTTACACCTTCTGTGAAATGGGCAATACATGACAAAAAAAATCTGAGGGTACATCTGAAGCCTTTGTAAAATATAAAGAGCTTAATTAAATCTGTAAAAATGTAATAAAATTAGCAAAAATACAAAATGAAAGGCAGGTAGCCAAGGATAGTAAAACAAATCCCAAAAAATTCTTCAAGTATATAAATGCTAAAAAGCCAAGGTCTGAACATGTAGGACCCCTAGATAGTGGTAATGGGGAGTTGGTCACAGGGGATCAAGAGAAGGCAGAGTTACTAAATGGGTTCTTTAGCTCTGTATATACAACTGAAGAAAGAGCAGCTGATGTAGCCGGTGCCAGTGCTGTTAATATATCAGTTGATATATTGAATTGGATGAATGTAGATATGGTCCAAGCTAAATTAAATAAAATAAATGTGCACAAGTCCCCGGGACCAAATGGGATACACGCTACAATTCTTAAAGAGCTTAGTTCAGTTATTTCTGTCCCCCTTTTCATAATATTCAGGGAATCTCTAGTGACTGGAATAGTGCGAAGGGACTGGCGCAGGGCAAATGTGGTGCCTATTTTCAAAAAGGGCTCTAGGTCTTCCCCGGGTAATTATAGGCCAGTAAGCTTAACATCCATTGTGGGAAAAATGTTTGAGGGGCTATTGAGGGACTATATACAGGATTATGTGACAAAAAATAGTATTATAAGTGACAGCCAGCACGGTTTTACTAAGGACAGAAGTTGTCAAACTAACCTAATGTAAAGGATCTGCCAGGCACAGCTTCGGGGTTAACGCCCATAGGTAATCAGTCTTCACCTGAGTCTATGTCTCTGAGACTGACTCCAGCTTCCACCACTCAGGCTGGCAGGCTTAGGAGTGGGAGAGCCTATCGCAGCCTGGCCAGACTCAGCTAGCTCCCGCCCTCTGTCTATTTATACCTGCCTTTCCTGTTCCTCCTTTGCTTGTGATTCTTCTCGTGTGGTTTCCTGGCCCAGCTACAGCTTCTGACTATTTGATCCTGCTCCATATTGACCCCGGCTTACTGACTACTCTCCTGCTCTGCGTTTGGTACCTCGTACACTCCTGGTTTGACTCGGCTCGTTCACCTCTCTTGTTGCTCACGGTGTTGCCGTGGGCAACTGCCCCTTTTCCCTTAGCTTTGTGTACCCTTGTCTGTTTGTCTCGTGCACTTACTGAGCGTAGGGACTGTCGCCCAGTTGTACACCATCGCCTAGGGCGGGTCGTTGCAAGTAGGCAGGGACAGAGTGGCGGGTAGATTAGGGCTCACTTGTCCGTTTCCCTACCCCTATCACTACAGGTATGCTGTGTAAAATAACCATTAGCAAGAGGAGTGGAGTCGATACCCACTACCGGGACAGGTTTAGGCAAATCAATCAAAGGCATAGCTAGAGACATAGCAAATTCCACAGACATGATATTAGCAGAAGACCCTGAATCCACGAAGGCACTGCCGGTAGCAGACCTACCACCAAAAGAGACCTGAAAGGGAAGCAAGATTTTATTACGTTTCATATTTATGGGAAATACCTGTGCGCCCAAGTGACCTCCCCGATGATCACTTAGGCGCGGAAGTTCTCCGGCTGCATTCTTACGCTTAGGACAGTTGTTCACTTGATGCTTGACATCCCCACAGTAGAAGCAGAGACCATTCTTCCTGCGGAAATCTCTACGTTGTTGGGGGGACTCGAAGGCCCCGAGTTGCATAGGTACCTCTGAGTCTTCCGGGGAGGAACGAAGCAACGGAACCTCGGGAGGCCTCATGGGGGAGTCAGAGGAGAAAACATCAAGACGTTCAAGTCGTCGTTCCCTGAGACGTCGGTCAAGTCGTACCGCTAAAGCCATAACCTGGTCTAGGGAGTCAGAAGAGGGATAACTAACTAGCACATCTTTCAGGGCGTTCGACAGACCCAACCTAAACTGGCACCTTAAGGCAGGGTCATTCCACCGAGAAGCTACGCACCACTTAATAAAGTCAGAGCAATACTCCTCAACAGGTCTCTTACCCTGACGTAAGGTCACCAGCTGACTCTCGGCAAAAGCAGTCTTGTCAGTCTCGTCATAGAGGAGTCCGAGAGCAGAAAAGAAAAGATCAACGGAGGAAATTTCAGGGGCGTCAGGAGCCAAGGAGAAGGCCCATTCTTGGGACCCTTCCTGGAGCCGGGACATAATTATACCAACCCGCTGGCTCTCAGAACCTGAGGAGTGGGGCTTCAAACGAAAATAGAGCCTACAACTCTCCCGAAAGGAGAGAAAAGACTTCCGGTCCCCTGAGAACCGGTCGGGCAACTTGAGGTGGGGTTCAAGAGGTGAGGTGAGGGGGACTACCATGGTAGCATCAGGCTGGTTGACCCTCTGAGCCAGGGCCTGGACCTGTAGGGAGAGACCCTGCATTTGCTGAGCCAGGGTCTCCAGGGGGTCCATAGTGGTGTCAGGGACAAGGGTAGACTAGGTATGGCTTGTGATTATGTAATGACGGGGGTGGGGAGACAGACAAGTGAGCCCTAATCTACCCGCCACTCAGTCCCTGCCTACTTGCAACGACCCGCCCTAGGCGACGGGGTACAACTGGGCGATGGTCCTTACGCTCAATAAGTGCACGACAGACAAACAGACAAGGGTACACAGAGCTAGGGGGAAAAAGGGGCAGTTGCCCACAGCAACACCGTGAGCAACAAGAGAAGTGAACAAGCCGAGTCAAACCAGGAGAGTACGAGGTGCCAAACGCAGAGCAGAAGAGTAGTAAACAACCGGAGTCAAACCAGGAGTGTACGAGGTACCAAACGCAGAGCAGGAGAGTAGTCAGCAAGCCGGGGTCAATATGAAGCAAGGACAATAGTACAAGAAGCTGCAGCAGGGGCAGGAAACCAAACAAGAAGAATCACAAGCAAGGAGGAACAGGAAAGGCAGGTATAAATAGACAGAGGGCGGGAGCTAGCTCCGTCTGGCCAGGCTGTGATAGGTTCTCCCACTCCTAAGCCTGCCACCCTGAGTGGTGGAAGATGGAGTCAGTCTCACAGACATAGAAGCAGGTGCAGACTGATTATCTATGGGCGTTAACCCCGAAGCTGTGCCGGCAGATCCTTTACACCTTTCCAGAACACCTGTGGCATCTACAGGTCGTGTTGGAACGAATGGGAAAGTATGGACTCAAACTAAAACCCAGTAAATGCCGCCGGCAGATCAAGTACCTAGGCCATGTCGTGAATGCAGCAGGAATTGCACCTGACCCAGATAAGATCAAAGCCGTACAGGAGAGGCCCATTCCGCAGAACACCACGGAAATACGAGCTTATCTCGGATTGGTCGGTTACTATCGGAGATACATCCGAGACTTCGCAAAAATTGTGAGTCCCTTGAATCAGCTCCTCTGTGGACAACCCACACAAAAGAAGGGGAGTCGAAGCCCCAGGGTGGGGGACCATAGGCAAGAGCCACAACAAGCGGCATTCGAAGCGTTGAAGACTCGGCTGGTGACAGCACCCATCCTCGCGTTTGCAGACTTCACCCAGCCATTCCGACTGTACACTGACGCAAGTCTAAAGGGACTGGGAGCGGTCTTGGCCCAGCAGCAAGGAGATGTGGGGCGCGTTATCGCCTATGGTAGCCGTAGTTTGCGACTGTCAGAACGCAATCCGACCAATTACAGCTCATTCAGGCTCAAGTTGTTGGCCATCATGTGGCCTGTTACCGAACGGTTTGCCGAATACCTGGTCGGGACTCCAGTGGAAATCTACACGGATAACAATCCTCTGGCGTATCTTGGCACGGCAAAACTGGGGGCGATGGAACAACGATGGATGGCCCGACTGGCTCGATTCAACTATACCATTCGTTACAAACCCGGTAAGAACCATACCAACGCCGATGCACTCTCCCGACAGCCGTGTGAGACCCCGGGCGGAGAGGTGGACGATGAACGGGTGGAAGTAGAGATACCCCCACTACGCGTGGTTCATCCCCCAGTGCAGCAGCAACCGGTAGTGACAGCCATACAAGGGATTGGAGATTTGACTGAAATGTATGGTAGGGCCAAGTGGAAGAAGCGGCAACATCAAGATCCAGACATCCAACTAGTCGATGAGTGGGTGTGTCGACCGGGAAGGCCTACGGCAGCAGAGCGAAGCAGGTTGTCAGCACCAGCTAAAGCATTGGTTCGGCAGTTGGAACGACTAAAACACCATGATGGAGTGTTGTATAGAAGAGTGTGGGCCCCATGGGAACATCGTGACATATGGCAATTGGTCTTACCCATAGCAGACGTGAAGCCAGTGTGTAAGTGGATGCACGAGAACCAAGGTCATTTTGCAGTGGAAAAGACTGTACAGATCATCAGGAATCACTTCTATGTTCCAAACCTGGAATAAGTAATGAGAGATGTCTACAAGGAATGCACCGAGTGCGTCCTACACAAGGCAACAGTACAGTCGGAGAGACCCATGACCATTGTGACGGGTGAGCCACTAGAACTACTGACGGTAGACTTCTTAACAGTCCAGGAAGTTACCTCGGGGCACGGATATGCGTTAGTATGCTTGGACCATTTTCAAAATTTGCCGTGGTGATACCTACGTGGGATCAGACCGCTCCGATGACCGCAGCTGTGTTCTGGAAGCATGTTATCCGTCCGTATAGGTGCCCCAGACGCATCTTGTCAGATCAAGGACCGAATTTTGAGTCGGATCTCTTCCGTGAGCTGTGTATTTTACACGGAATTCGAAAATCCAGAACGACTCCGTATCACCCACAAGGGAATGGGGCTTGTGAGCGGTTCAATCGCACCTTGCTCGGACTATTAAAGACCATGGGGGACGAACGGCAAGAACGGTGGCCTGAATATGTAGACGACCTGGTATGGGCCTATAACAACACTGTGCATAGAGCTACCGGGTATACACCATATAAATTGATGTTCGGCCGACCCAGCTGGGTTCCTTTGGATCTTTTGTTAGAGACGCCGGAGGTGGAAGTCAACCGTTCCCCATCGCAATGGGTACAGGAACACCAACGGCGGTTGAGTGCAGCGAAGGGCGTCATGGAAAGAGCTAGGCCCACGGAGAGCCTGCCCCCTATGGAAGAACGCCAGCGAGCATTTCATACTGGGGACCGAGTGTTGGTGCGGAATCGCAGGGCAGTACTTGGCTGTAAGCTGGAGCCCCAATGTGAGAGGGAACCATATGTGGTGATAAACCGCGTCGATCCCGGGCTTCCTGTGTATGAAGCGCAACCAGAGAGTGACCAGGGACCGAGCCGGAGGCTGCATCGCAACCTGTTGCGGCCATGTACCTTTCTGACACCAGAAGCAGTTATGTCAGCAAGACAAGAAGACCCGCAGAATACGCCACCGACAGATACTGACGGAGATTGGTGGTTGATGGTTCCATCCAACGGCCCTAGTGTAATCTGCGAACCACTACCGACAGAGACAGGCCGTCCAACGGAGTGGGCGGAGATCCCTGCAACGGAAGTGAATCGTGAATTGCGTTACCCTCAGAGGTGTAACCGCAACCGACAACCGGACTATTTGCAAGACTATGAAGTTTAGTGCAGAGAAATGCACTTGATAACCAGGGGGGAAGTGTAAGGGTGCACCTGTACTTACCTCTCCCCGGGGGCCAAAGCAGGGACACGGGCTTGCCAGGTGGCTCGGGAGTTTGGCTCCGGAGCGGACGAGCGTCTTGGGCGTCATGGCGACGGCCGCACTGCCGACAGCCATGACGCATGCGCCCAGCAGTGAAGCAGGGCGAAGTCTCGCGATGCCGGGACTTGGGGAAGAGGAGGAGACCGGATGAAGAGAGAGGACGGGAGAGGCGAGCGGAAGTTAGGGAGCGCGGCTGGAGAGAGTGTGGAGGAAGGAGCAGGGGAAGCCAGAGCGAGAACGCTAAAAGGGGGAAAGTAAGGTCAGGTGACCGACCCCAGCCGAACGAGCAGAGGGGAACCCACAGCGTGGATACAAGAGGCAGAACCACAGAGGGCTGCCGGATCAGCGACAGCAAGGAGGGAAATCAGTGTGGCAGCAGCAGAGGACCGACAGGAGGAACGTGTAAACAACTGTAACATTTGCATGGAACTGTTGTTGATGAATCACCGCCTGTTACATTTGCATGGAACTGTTGTTGATGAATCTTGTTGGATCAGAAGCAGACAGAAGGAACGATCGGGTTAACGGGACTTTATTGGACTATTAGCTGGACTTTGTGAAACCTTAGCGTCAACCCGCAGGTACAGTTGCGTCCTAGGGGGTCCACCGTTTGGACCGCCGACTGAGGAGAGAGAGGGTTTGTCGCGAAAGGTAGCGGATAGCTCCGCAAGCACCCGTGACGGTGCCAGTAGGTACGGGTAGTACACTGATTCCCACAACGCGACCCATGGGCCGGGGGTGTGACTCTTACCCTGGTAGCTCCCACCGTGACTGACAGCGGCGTGACCGTAGCCAAGCCTGGCAACGTGGGGTCAGGCACAACCTCTCTCCGGGGGACTTCCAGCGGGATCGAAAGTCCTCAACCTCAGGATTCCTGTCTGCTCCATACAAGAGAAATTCCTGTTACCTGTTCATTGCAGTAAAGAAGTTGAACAAAAGAAGTTGTGTCTCTTGCATTGCGTACCGACAGTGGTAATTCCTCCTACGCGTGTCCCAAAAGAGGGATAACGCAGAAAAAAAGAGAGTCTCCAGGGGCGCTGCTGCACTAAAGAACGTAAATAGGCATGGAATGCAAATGGTATAATGGATGATTTATTAGGTACAAGAGGCTACGCGTTTCAATGCCGCACCGGCATCTTCATCAGGCCATTGAAACGCGTAGCCTCTTGTACCTAATAAATCATCCATTATACCATTTGCATTCCAAGCCTATTTACGTTCTTTAGTGCAGCAGCGCCCCTGGAGACTCTCTTTTTTTCTGCAGCATCAGCACACCTTCTGCGGTTTTCCCTGGAATACCGGCGCAGAGTCCTGGCAGCAGCAGCAACCATTCTCTCAACTGTTTGTCGTCCACATACCCTAGGTGAGCACCAATTTGGACATTTGGTATTTTGCACCTCTGTTGCCCGGTTAATCTACACTATGTGGCGCTGTGTTTTCTATCTCCTATCTGCAAAAGAGGGATAAGAAAGGACACCATCTATCAGTGAGACACATGCCCGAAAATACCTGACCTGTCCATAAAGGATTCCGTCATAGCGTACCACACACATCTATGTATTATCCTGGTGCTGATAGCGTGCCACTGCCTTCTAAAATAGACATCATGGACCGCTTGTTAAAAAGCCATTGCTTTTTCCGATACTATCGTGTGTGTATAAACACCGTCAGGCATCACCGCCAAAAAGGGATCATTTTTGGACCGTTTTATTTAAGTTTAAAAAGCATAAAATATATGACAGTACAATGTTTTAAAACAGGCTGTTATTACCACCGGCTACCAGTCATTTACCCATAGCCATATACTGTGTGTTGCTGTCACATTGATGTCACTAATGCTGCCTTGGCATTGAACAGCTCGATAGAGGTTGGATATGATCCTAATTGACCTTTCAGAGAAATCGTGGCACAATCGATTTGAGACAAATTTATTCTGATCTAATCGAATCTGACGGCCAGTTTGATACGGGAAATTCACTCATTACCGCTCACAAGTTTTTACTAAATAACAGCCCTCGTATGCAGACATGCAAAATATATATAAGAAAAAATTATATATTTTATAGCAGCCAAAATAAAAAAAAATTACGTTGATGTAAGACAATTTTAAAGTTTTGCAATTTAACAAACAAAAAACAAGAGTATTTTGCAATATTATTCTGAAAGAAAATGGACTACTGATGGCAGTTGTCAGAAGGCTCATATCAGCAAATTTTTAATTGCTTAATCTTTTAGTCTCTTGCACAAGGTTTGTTGACAATGCATTTCTGAAATCTACAGAATTTCATTAAATTTTACATAATCTAAATTTTTTGCAATGAGGAAAAGCAGACACTATAAAGGAAATCTATATAAAAAGGGAAGAACATACAAACTCAGTGGGGGTTAAATGGGTTGTCTCTGGATTTGACGCCTCATTTTCAAATAACGGCGCGTAAAAAGAAGCCCCGTAAAAAGAAGTGTATGTCACTTCTTGAGCCGTTTTGTTTGTTTGTGTAGCATACCCACAGAAGCAGCACAGACAACATCATACAGCAGTAATGAGCAGTGTAGCTGTGAATAAAACAGGGGGAGGGTAAAAGTGGCTCATAAGTGCAGAAAGAGGCAGTTTTCCCTAATAAGACATATTACAAAGTCTCTAATATTTGCTTGTACTATTGATTTATGCAAACATTGTTCATACTACAGTGACCATCTAAATCAGAATTTTACATTTTTGTAGATGAAAAAACAAGTAATTTCAACACTAAACACAATTTTTGGGAATTAAAGTGGTTTTCCTCGCATTTAAATAAATAACCCCTTAATGACATGCCACGTACATGTACGTGACAGCCGTTAAAGGGAAGTATGGAGCGGGCTCACGGGCTGAACGCGCTCTATACTTAACAGGTGAAGGCTGTGTAATACAGCCAAAACCTCACTGCAACGGGCGGAGTCAAAGATCACTATGATTTTGCCCGTTTAACATCTTATGTGGGACACGGTCAATCGCAACCACAGCATTTAAATAGATAGATTCACAGGGGCGTCTCCCTCCAACATGCCATCGCCCCGCCCCCCGCATGATGCATGTTATGGCAGCCTGGGGGCCCCCTGCTCTGCCATCTTTTTACTCCTTTGAAGCCCTGCCTCTTGCAGGGCTTTAAAGGAGACTGTCAGTATAGCGATATACTGCAATACATTAGTATTGCAGTATATCATGCAAGCGATCCAATGATTGCTGGTTTAAGTCCTCTAGGGGGACTAATAAAAAAAATAAAAAAAAGTTTTTCTTAATGTTGCAAAAAAAAAAATGTTTAATGTTCAAACACTCCCTTTTTCCCATTTTTTCCATAAAGCAATGTTAAAAAAAATTAAAGTTAACATAACTAGTGTCGCCGCGTCCGTAAAAAGTCTAATATAGCAGTAAATAAATATTCGGCACACAATGTGATGATTTTAGCTAATCTTTCGGTTTTATTTTATCAAAACTTAATGCCAGAGGTTTAGTGTGACGTTTCGGTCGTATATTAGACCTTCATCAGGCGCTTGTACTTCCTGGTGTCTGGTTCATCCAGTCGTTGGCGCTGCGTATATTAGTAGCAGTTTACTGCTTTCTTATGGCTCTACTAATATACGCAGCGCCAACGACTGGATAAACCAGACACCAGGAGGTACAAGTGCCTGATGAAGGTCTAATATACAACCGAAATGTCACACTAAACCTCTGGCATCAAGTTTTGATAAAATAAAACCGAAAGATTTGCTAAAATCATCACCTTGTGTGCCGAATATTTCTTTACTACGTAATTGGGTTGGGACCCTATTCGTGCACCTACCGGATCTTGTGCGCTCGGAACCACTACATATCATAATATAGCGTTGGTGAAAGCAGTAAAAAAAATATATATATACAAATATATAAAATATAAAAAGCAAATTGCTGTTTTTTGGTCACCTTAGCGCTCCAAACAAATAGAATAAAAAGTGATCAAAAAGTCGCTTGCACCCCAAAATGGTATAGGTGAAAACTACAGCTCGCCCCACAAAATGTAAGCCCTCACACCGGTATAGTGACGGAAAAATAAAAAAAGTTATGGCTCTCAGAATAAGGTGACAGAAAACATTATTTTTCTTTAGCAAATAGTTTTATTTTTTCTAAAAGTGGTAAAACATAAAACAAAACATAACAATGTGGTATCGCTGTAATCGTATCAACCTGTAGAATAAGTTAAACATGTAGTTTTTTACCGCCTGATGGACGCCGTTAAAACAAAACCCCCCAAAAAATGGCGTAATTGATGTTTTTTGCCTATTTGACATCAGAAATAATTTTTGATTCAGCTTCCCAGTATATTATGCTGTAGAATAAATGGTGCCATGAAAAACTACAACTTGTCCCGCAAAACACAAGCCCTCATATGGCTACGTCGACGAAAAAATACCAAAAAAGTTATGGCTTTTGGAAGGCGGGAAGGAAAAGGCTAAAATGAAAAAACTCAAATTGGTCGTGTTCTTAAGGGGTAAAAGTTTATTCAGTAGGGGGCGGAGCTTGCCGAGCAAGGTGATGGACGTGTAATCCCGGCGCTCCACACTACATCCACCGATTCCTCAGGTTATTGCCCACTTTTTCTGCTACAATGGTGAAGACAGGTCGGGACAAGACTAAGGACCATACAGGTACCCCCAGATCCCATAAACAGTCGTCCGACATGGACAAATACTACGGCAAAAAGCTGACGCCTGTAGAGGGCAGATCCAAGATGGCGCCGGCATCCTCTCACTGTGAGCAGGGAGAGGACCCAGACAGCTCATGTGCGCCTTCAGACTCGGCGGGGGATGCAGACTCTGTACCGATATCTAGGGCTTATCTGAAGAAAACACTGCTCCAGGCACTTATGCCTGTGATGAAGGACTTATCGGACATCAAATCCGATATGCATCACATTGGCCACAGAGTAATGGCGCTGGAGGAAGCTCACATTTCTACTGTTAAATTTGGCGCTTCAGTTCATCAGGAGCTCTCTGCTCATCACATGCATTTGAATAATCTATATCTTCACATGGAAGATCAAGAAAACCGTAGTAGACGGAGGAATGTCTGCCTACGGGGTATTCCCGAAACGATTGACCATGATGCCTTACCTGCTGTGGTGGAATCTATTTTTCGCCCATTAGTGGGATCCGAGCTGGCTTTGGATATCACAGTTGAAAGGGTGCATCGAGCCCTTCGTCCCAGGCCTGGGGATGGTGAACCTCCGCGTGACGTCATTTGTGGGATTTTGAGCTATGTCCACACGGCGGCCATTTTAAGAGCTGCAAGAGATGCTCCGGAAGTAGTGTATGAAGGGACTAAGATCTTACTCTTCCAAGACCTGGCTGCGAGCACATTGGCCAAACGCCGTATTCTGAAGCCGGTTACAGAGGCTCTTCGTGCTAAGAAATTACCTGTTCGTTGGCTTTACCCATTTGGCCTTGCTACGATGAAAGATGGTCGGCAGATCACCATCCGCACACCTGAAGATCTGGATACCGCATGGAATAAGCTTGGGATAGAGCCTATAGAGATTCCGTCCTGGATGCCAGTGTCGCTGGATCTGGAAATGCCTTCAGTGCAGGAACCGTGGCACCCTACTCCCAAGCCCAAGTCTCCGAGAGGCAAGAAGACGCGTATGGCAGAGGACACTTGAATGATGTCTTAAAGTTATTTATATAAGTTTCAATTTCTTCACAGAAATGTTGCGATCGTTTGTACATGTTGGGGCATTATATTTTCTTCATGTAAACCCAATACATTGTGGCAAACTCACCGTGATAAGGGGGAGGAAGGTGGGTTATTGTTATATTGAGGGGTTGGAAAAGATTGTTATATAGTGGGTAGGTGAATAATTTTGGCCATTACTTATACCCCCTATGTACAGTGAAGGAAATAAGTATTTGATCCCTTGCTGATTTTGTAAGTTTGCCCACTGTCAAAGACATGAACAGTCTAGAATTTTTAGGCTAGGTTAATTTTACCAGTGAGAGATAGATTATATTTAAAAAAAAACTGAAAATCACATTGTCAAAATTATATATATTTATTTGCATTGTGCACAGAGAAATAAGTATTTGATCCCTTTGGCAAACAAGACTTAATACTTGGTGGCAAAACCCTTGTTGGCAAGTACAGCAGTCAGACGTTTTTTGTAGTTGATGATGAAGTTTGCACACATGTTAGATGGAATTTTGGCCCACTCCGCTTTGCAGATCATCTGTAAATCATTAAGATTTCGAGGCTGTCGCTTGGCAACTCGGATCTTCAGCTCCCTCCTTAAGTTTTCGATGGTATTAAGGTCTGGAGACTGGCTAGGCCACTCCATGACCTTAATGTGCTTCTTTTTGAGCCATTCCTTTGTTGCCTTGGCTGTATGTTTCGGGTCATTGTCGTGCTGGAAGACCCAACCACGAGCCATTTTTAATGTCCTGGTGGAGGGAAGGAGGTTGTCACTCAGGATTTGACGGTACATGGCTCCATCCATTCTCCCATTGATGCGGTGAAGTAGTCCTGTGCCCTTAGCAGAAAAAACACCCCCAAAACATAATGTTTCCACCTCCATGCTTGACAGTGGGGACGGTGTTCTTTGGTTCATAGGCAGCATTTCGCTTTCTCCAAACACGGCGAGTTGAGTAAATGCCAAAGAGCTCAATTTTAGTCTCATCTAACCACAGCACCTTCTCCCAATCACTCTCAGAATCATCCAGATGTTCATTTGCAAACTTCAGACGGGCCTGTACATGTGCCTTCTTGAGCAAGGGGACCTTGCTGGCACTGCAGGATTTTAATCCATTACGGCGTAATGTGTTACCATTGGTTTTCTTGGTGACTGTGGTCCCAGCTGCCTTGAGATCATTAACAAGTTCCCCCGTGTAGTTTTCGGCTGAGCTCTCACCTTCCTCAGGATCAAGGATACCCCACGAGGTGAGATTTTGCATGGAGCCCCAGATCGATGTCGATTAACAGTCATTTTGTATGTCTTCCATTTTCTTACTATTGCACCAACAGTTGTCTCCTTCTCACCCAGCGTCTTACTTATGGTTTAGTAGCCCATTCCAGCCTTGTGCAGGTCTATGATCTTGTCCCTGACATCCTTAGAAAGCTCTTTGGTCTTGCCCATGTTGTAGAGGTTAGAGTCAGACTGATTAAATGAGTCTGTGGACAGGAGTCTTTTATACAGGTGACCATATTAGACAGCTGTCTTTAATGCAGGCACCAAGTTGATTTGGAGCGTGTAACTGATCTGGAGGAGGCTGAACTCTTAATGGTTGGTAGGGGATCAAATACTTATTTCTCTGTGCACAATGCAAATAAATATATATAATTTTGACTATGTGATTTTCTTTTTTTTTTTTTTTTTATATAATCTATCTCTCACTGGTAAAATTAACCTAGACTAAAAATTCTAGACTGTTCATGACTTTGACAGTGGGCAAACTTACAAAATCAGCAAGGGATCAAATACTTATTTCCTTCACTGTATATGTATTTCTCCCAACTCTCTAATATATCCATGAGGTGACTCAGTTTAGTATTAATATGTGGATCAGTATTGGGTTTATGTCTTACGAGTTATGAAGAATTGGTGCAATGTTTTGTACAAAATGGCAATTTTCTTCTCCCCCCCGCCCCCCCTCTGGCAGGGGATCTGTTGGATGCTTAGTTGCATCATGATAGCACCTCCTATTTCCGGGATAATATGGAGGTTTGCTTTTGATACCATTTCTTATTGTTTTGTTACTAGTCGTTTTATTGTTAATTTTGTCTTATCTCCCTGGTGGTGGCACTTAGCAAACGTACCTGCGGTCCGATTGGTTCTAAATGTAAAATATCATGGGTAGACTACGTATTTGTTCCTTCAATGTGAAGGGGTTGAATTCTCCCCAAAAGAGGTCTCGTATTTTTAATTCCTTAAGGTTTAATACTCCAGATGTCTTAATGTTGCAAGAAACTAATTTCAGGCCTACACATATTCCAAACTTGTCTACACAACCATATACACAATGGTTTCATAGCACTTACTCCTCTAAATCGAGGGGGGTTTCTATTGCTATACACAAAGACACTCCATTTAGAGTAGAAGCTTCTTTGCTAGATCCTATGGGAAGGTATGTTTTCTTGAAGGGACACATCTCCAACACAAAGTTTACGATTGCAGCTGTATACGCACCTAATGTTGGACAATTGACGTCGTTGCGTAAAACTCTTTGCTCTCTTAAAATGTTTAGTGAGGGATATCTTGTTTTTGGGGGAGACCTTAATGTATCTTTGGACTTCGCTTTGGATTCTACCTCTTCTAGTACGAGGTTTTCCATATCTGCTATGCGTCGCCTTAAACTTATCTTGTCACAACTAGGTATAGTAGATGCCTGGCGTGTTAAGAATCCGTCCTTAAAAGACTTTACTTTTTACTGTAAACCACACGAGACATCATAGAATTGACTATATATTCATTCCTATGGTCCTTGTTCCCTCATTACTTCAAGCGGATATAGGAAGTATTACAGTTTCAGACTATGCTCCGATCTCGCTTTCCTTAGAATTGTTTAATTTACCTCGTAGGGAATGGACCTGGAGATTGAACGATACCATTATTGCATAGTCAAGCACTTGCCCTAAAACTAGAGGAATTCTATGGCTTTAATGATAATCCGCAAATTTCTAGACCCATTCTCTAGGAGACGCAAAAAGCCTTTATGAGAGGAGAACTTATTGCCCTGTCCTCGCGAGTTAAAAAACAAAGGAATGCTCAAATTCTAGACTTACTCCATAAAATAACCCAAATGGAATTATCGCATAAAAACTCTAACTTGACTGAGGATTATAGGGAATTATGTCAGTTACGGCAGGAACTTAAGGACCATATGAATGTAAAAGCGGCTAAGGCTTTTTTGGCTGCTCAAAGTCACATGTATCTTCATGGAGACAAAGGCTCTAAATTGATGACCCGTCTGATCCGACAAAAACAGTCCAAAACATTTATAGAGACCATAAAAGATGACAAAGGGGCAAGGGTGACTACCACCCCGCTTATAGCAAAGACCTTTCAATCCTTTTATTCTTCTCTATATAATTTGGGTGACTCGGTGGGGAATTTGGGGTTGACGCCTCAGGAGAAGACGAGCAAAATAGGGAGTTTTTTAGATTCTACCTCGGTACCTGGCCTTTCTGAGTTGGACTGTGGAGTGCTCCTGGCGCCTATCACTAAAGAGGAGGTTGAGAAAGTATTGCATTCAATACCGTCTGGGAAGAGCCCGGGGCCGGATGGTCTCCCTATTTCGTTCTATAAAAAATTTAGTCAGCAATTAATACCGAAGTTTGTGGAAGTATGCAGTTCTCTGATGAAGGGTGCTTTATTACCTAAGCAAGCATTGGAAGCTTTTATAACTATTCTTCCTAAAGAGGGGAAGGATCTGGAATGCTGTGGGAGCTATAGGCCTATCTCGCTTTTGAATTGTTATGTGAAGTGGTGGGCTAAAATTCTGTCTCTCCGCATTCAACCACTATTGCCGAAACTAATAAATGAAGAGCAGGTGGGATTTGTGAAGGGACGGGAAGGTAGGCACAATGTGAGTAGGGTATTGCATGCTATATGTCAAATAAGGCGCCGGGGGCATTCTATGATCCTCCTTGGTACTGATGCAGAGAAGGCGTTTGATAGGGTCTGTTGGGAGTACATGAGAGCTAAGTTTAATTTTCCTCCTGTGTTTATTAATGCTATATTTTCTCTGTATACCTCCCCATCTGCTAGAATTCAAGTGAATGGTTCTTTGTCAGATTACTTTTCTATTACAAATGGAACTCGTCAAGGTTGCCCTTTGTCCCCGTCTCTGTTTTGTATGGTGATGGAGACATTACTTGCGAAATTACGACAGACCGTTGAGATTGAAGGACTGAGGATGGGGAGTTATACTCATAAGCTGGCAGCCTTTGCAGATGATTTGCTATTGATGGTTACGAATCCACTTGAGGCCTTTCCAAAAATAATAGACGTCTTTAATAAATTTGGAGAGATATCTCATTTTAAAATTAATTATGATAAGTCGGAGGCCTTAGGCATTAATGTACCGGTTGGTCAGCTTTTGGTTTTTAAATCTATGTCGCCCTTTAAATGGCCTTCGCATGCTATTAAGTACTTGGGGATAATGATTTCAGCTGATGTGTCCCAGCTTTTCGTACTTAATTTTAAACCCCTCCTCTCCAAGATTCATAGATATATATCCCAATTGAACATACCTTATGTCTCTTGGATAGGACGGAAAAATTTATTGGCGACTTATGTGCTCCCACAGATCCTATACATGCTGCAGAGTCTGCCTATTGAGCTGCCAAATAGCTTTTTCAACAGTTTCAAGAGCCTTTTTGTTAAGTTCTTGTGGAAGGAGAAGCATTCCCGGTTGGCTTATCGGCTCCTTACTCTTAAAAAAGTGCAAGGAGGGATGGCATTACCTGATTTAAAGACATATTATGAAGCGGTCCAACTGTCTCACTGGTCACAATTAGCCAATTTGTCTATGGGGGCTCTTCATCTGGATATGGAAAGAGCGTTCCTCTCGGAGGACTTAGCTCACTTGTTGTGGGTGAAATTACCATTACCTCCGCCAAAGGCATTAATTAGTGTACTGACTAGGGAAATGCTTAAAGTTTGTCAGAAATCGGGCGCTCTGGCCATGTCTAGTGTAAATCTCTCTTCATTGGCTCCGCTGGCTGTTCTACCACATTATGTCAATAAAATGCTAACTGTGAGTTCTTCGATGTGGCAGACACTTAAAACATATAAGGTAGCGGAGATATTAGATTCAGCAGCTCTACCTGATTTGGAGGCTCTTAGGACAAGACTTAGCGGAATTGCTCCGAACGCTTCTCTTCATAAGGTTAGGGTCTCCTTTCTACATCAATTTAATTTTAAATTAGTATGTCGTAAATTTTTGTCGGCTAATCCAAGCTCGTATCCGGACCCCACGTGGCTTGAAAATTATTCTCTTTTACCCAGTACCCCAACTAAGCCTCTGTCTAAGATACATTCTGGTCTCCTCCTACAACGAGCTCCATCTAAACCACACTTCATTAGAGAATGGGAAGTTGAGCTGGGCTCTACCTTTTCGCAGACAGAGATTGATCTGATACTATATCACTCTCATGGGTTCTCTAGATGTGTGCAGTACCAGGAAAATTTGTACAAATTGGTGACAAGATGGTATAGGACACCTGCTTATCTTTATAGAATACATCTAGTTAGCACAGACGTTTGTTGGAGATGTGGCCTAGAGACAGGGACGCTCGCACACATATGGTGGTTTTGCCCTAAAATTAAGAATTTCTGGAGGGAGGTGGAAATAGCAATAGGCAAGATCACAGGAAATAATATCCGGTTGACCCCGGAGCTGGTTTTGTTGTGGTTACCAGTGAAAGATTTTACGCCTTCGAAAAAGAATTTGATTACTTTCCTGGTGTCCACTGCAAAACTTCTAATTCCCTTGTATTGGAGGAAAACAGATCCCCCTACGATAGAGGTTTGGTGGTCTAAAATGCATCAACTATATAGACTTGAGGAGTTGGTGGGCTGGAATACTTTCACAAGGGACAGCTTTCTTAAAACATGGCAACTTTGGAAACAATATTTAGAACAATTATCCAGTAACAATATATTGACAGGGGACTAGCTAGAGATAGGCATATCTCAAGAAGCCCTTTCTAAATTAGGTAAACTAGTATCTAGGGGATTAGGGTATGAATAATTTCTATCTCATGACACTTGATTTATTTTGAAGGACGAGATCAGGGACGTTATAAGGTGCTGACATTCCATACTTTCCCACCACCAGGGAGACTGTATCTTTTGTACTGTATCTACCCTTTTATGTAATTATTATTTTCTTTCCTTCCCTTTGTGTTCTTTTACGAATACAGTAGGTTACTGATATTTGATCCTCGATGAGAGGGTTTTCGTTCATCAGGTTATAATATAGGGAAGTGAACCCCCTGGCCCACTCTCTGTAATGCATGTCTTTATTTTTCTTTCACACTTTATTTCATGCCGTTATGTCGGGATTTATCCCATTCGCTCTTAGACAAATTTTCTAAGGACATTTGATTTACGTAGCCTGCTGATACATTGTAAGAATGTTATTACGATGGATGTAAGTTTTGTTTTTCTTGTTGTTTTGTATGTTAAAACCTTTAATAAAAGAGAATTTATAAAAAAAAAAAAAAAGTTTATTCAGTATACAGTAAACATTTCTACAACTTTCTAATATACTTTGTGTTTCATTGTTCGGTCATTTAGAGGCTAAAAATCTGTGACAGGATCCATCAGGCCGTCGTGGGAACGGGTAAGGTGAGTTTTCTTTTTACTGGTGCAAAGGGGGCCTAACTTATCTATGGTAAAACACAGGGGGCCTAACTTATCTATGGTAAAACACAGGGCGCCTAACTTATCTATGGTAAAACACAGGGGCCTAACTTATCTATGGTAAAACACAAGGGGCCTAACTTCTCTATGGTAAAACACAGGGTGCCTTACTTATCTATGGTAAAACACAGGGGACCTAACTTATCTATAGTAAAACACAGGGGCCTAACTTATCTATGGTAAAACACAGGGGCCTAACTTATCTATGGTAAAACACAGGGGGGCCTAATTTATCTATGGTAAAACACAGGGGGGCCTAACTTATCTATGGTAAAACACAGGGGGGCCTAACTTATCTATGGTAAAACACAGGGGGCCTAATTTATCTATGGTAAAACACAGGGGGCCTAACCAGGGCCGGCCCTAGGATAGATGGCGCCCTTTGCAAAATGATCTTTCGGCGCCCCACCCCATGCACCAGTCCTCTGGAATGCGCTACCCCAATCAGATTAATTCCCAATATCCACAGTTTTAAATGTGCCCTGAAAACACATCTATTTAGACTGGCCTATAACATTCCCTAATCTGACTCCTTTCCATGGCCCTCCTTTTAGATTAGTCATCAGAATAAGATTCCCTCACACTCCTTCTCTTCATGTCAGTCATACACGGAGACTGGCTGGTGACAGGCTCATGCAGCTTTATGTTACCACCCCATGTGTATAAAAATGGCCGGACTATTGTACAGAACAAACTGTTAAACGTTGTGTCTCCTTTATTTCCTCATAGATTGTAAGCTCTTGCGAGCAGGGTCCTCACTCCTCAGGTTTGAATTGTAAATTAACTTTGTCACTATGTAATGTCTGATATTGTTTGTTTCATGTTCCCTCTAAATTGTAAAGTGCTGCGTAATATGTTGGCGTGACATAAATAAAGATTATTATTTATTATTATTATTATTATTATTATTATTATTATTTATTATTATTATTATTATTATTATTATCATTAAAAATGCCCCATAAAAAAAATTATAATGCCCCTTTAGTGCCCCCAGACAGTATAATACTAATAATATTTAACAATATAATATATTACAACCCCTTCAAGGACACAGTATTTTGTCCTCTAATTGTGTCCACAGTATTTTGCCCCCTGTAGTACCTCTACACAGTATAATGTCCGCGTAGTGGCCCTACACAGAATAGTGCCCCCCCCCTGTAGATTTTGCCATATAGCCTCCCTCTAGACAGTGCCATAATCCCCCACCGCCTTTTTGCTTTTTGTAGATCGTGCCATACAGCCCCCCACCTCCCCCTTGTAGACAGTGCCAGACAGTCCCCCACCTCCCCCTTGTAGACCGTGTCCCCAAACAAAAACAAAAATTGTACTCACCTAGGCCCCGTTCCCATGATGTACTGAGCTGCTCCACGATGGGATCCTGTGGCCTAGTACAGAGTTTCTCAACCTTGTCGGACTCGAGGCAGCACTGGAAAAATAAAATTTCCTCAGGGCCCCCCTACCAAAAATTGTTTTGAGAAAGACAGAAAAAAGGCTGAGAACAAGCACTACACTCGTAGGGTTTGTTCACACACGTTTTTTGTAAGGCAAAAAAATCTGCCTCAAAATTTCTTCAGGAACTAACAGCGTTGTTTGACCTTGTTTTTGTGTTTTTTCTTAAGCTGTTGAAGCGAATGCAAAAAACGCAGAAAAAAAGCTCCAAACGAGCGCCGCAGGTATTTTCTGCCTCCTATTAATTTCAAAAAGAAACCACTTGAAGACCATCAGCCCCCCACTCACAGTAAAATGACCATCAGCCCCCCACTCACAGATTACCCCTGTAGGTAGCGCCACACAGCCCCTTGTAGGTAGCGCCACACAGCCCCTTGTGGGTAGCGCCACACAGCCCCTTGTGGGTTGCACCACACAGCCCCTTGTAGGAAAGACCACGCAGCCCCCTTGTGGGTAGCGCCACACAGCCCCTTGTGGGTAGCGCCACACAGCCCCTTGTGGGTAGCGCCACACAGCCCCTTGTGGGTAGCGCCACACAGCCCCTTGTAGATAGCACCACACAGCCCCCTTGTGAGTAGCGCCACACAGCCCCTTGTGGGTAGCGCCACACAGCCCCTTGTGGGTAGTTCCACACAGCCCCTTGTGGGTAGCGCCACACAGCCCCTTGTAGGTAGCACCACACAGCCCCCTTGTGGGTAGCGCCACACAGCTCCTTGTAGATAGCGCCACACAGCCCCCTTGTAGATAGCGCTACACAGCCCCCTGTAGGGAGTGCCACACAGCCCCATGTAGGGAGTGCCGCACAGCTCCCTGTAGGGAGTGCCGCACAGCCCCTTTTGGGTAGTGCCACACAGCCCCTTGTGGGTAGCGCCACACAGCCCCTTGTAGATAGCACCACACAGCCCCCTTGTGGGTAGCGCCACACAGCCCCTTGTGGGTAGCGCCACACAGCCCCTTGTGGGTAGTGCCACACAGCCCCTTGTGGGTAGCGCCACACAGCCCCTTGTAGGTAGCACCAAACAGCCCCCTTGTGGGTAGCGCCACACAGCTCCTTGTAGATAGCGCTACACAGCCCCCTGTAGGGAGTGCCACAAAGCCCCCTGTAGGGAGTGCCGCACAGCCCCCTGTAGGGAGTGCCGCACAGCCCCCTGTAGGGAGTGCCGCACAGCCCCCTGGTAGGAAGTTCCGCACAGCCCCCTGGTAGGAAGTGCCGCACAGCCCCCTGCTAAGGAGTGCCGCACAGCCCCCCTGCTAGGGAGTGCCGCACAGCCCCCTGCTAGTGAGTGCCGCACAGCCCCCTGGTAGGGAGTGCCACACAGCCCCCTGGTAGGTAGTGCCACACTGCCCACAGCCCCCCTGTAAGTAGTGCAAGGACTACGAAATGACCCTGATAGCTGGCGGGCAATAGACATTCAAAAAAGGACAACTGTGCAGGAGCACACAAAATACAGCCCCCTGTAGGGAGTGCCGCACAGCTCCCTGTAGGGAGTGCCGCACAGCCCCTTTTGGGTAGTGCCACACAGCCCCTTGTGGGTAGCGCCACACAGCCCCTTGTAGATAGCACCACACAGCCCCCTTGTGGGTAGCGCCACACAGCCCCTTGTGGGTAGCGCCACACAGCCCCTTGTGGGTAGCGCCACACAGCCCCTTGTGGGTAGCGCCACACAGCTCCTTGTAGATAGCGCTACACAGCCCCCTGTAGGGAGTGCCACACAGCCCCCTGTAGGGAGTGCCGCACAGCCCCCTGTAGGGAGTGCCGCACAGCCCCCTGTAGGGAGTGCCGCACAGCCCCCTGGTAGGAAGTTCCGCACAGCCCCCTGGTAGGAAGTGCCGCACAGCCCCCTGCTAAGGAGTGCCGCACAGCCCCCCTGCTAGGGAGTGCCGCACAGCCCCCTGCTAGGGAGTGCCGCACAGCCCCCTGGTAGGGAGTGCCACACAGCCCCCTGGTAGGTAGTGCCACACTGCCCACAGCCCCCCTGTAAGTAGTGCAAGGACTACGAAATGACCCTGATAGCTGGCGGGCAATAGACATTCAAAAAAGGACAACTGTGCAGGAGCACACAAAATACCCAGCATTCCCAGCTATCAAATAAATGTGTGGAAATAAAAGAAGATATAACTTTTATTTAGTCTAGCTAAAGGATTAATCCTTTTAGCTAGATTAAATAATAGTTATATCTTAGTTTATTTCCACAGATTTATTTGATAGCCGGGAAAGCTGGGTATTTTGTGTGCTCCCGCACAGTTGTCCTTTTTTTTAGGTAGTGCCACACAGCCCACAGCCCCCCTGTAGATAGCAACCCCCCCCCCCACTTTCCAGTATAGATAGCGCCACAGTAGTTCCCTGAAGGAGCGGAATCCCTGTGTGGCTGGGGATTCCGCTCCTGGAGCGCTGCTTGGTGCTTCTGTCCATATATGGACAGTGACATCAGGGGAAACTCCTGAAGCGGAATCCCCGGTCACAGCATGGCTCACGCTGTGACCGTCGATTCCACTCCAGGAGAAGCTCCTGTCGTCTGTGTCCATGACGTCATTGGCTTCTCCTGGAGTGGAATAACTGGTCATAACGTCTGCAACGCTGTGACCGGGGATTCCGTTTCAGGAGTTTCCCCTGATGTCACTTTCCATATATGGACAGAGACTTCAAGCAGCACTCCAGGAGCGGAATCCCCAGCAGAAGGGGGATTCCGCTCCTTCAGGGAGTTACAGTGGCACAAGTAGATAGCAGAGCAGGGAGATACCTCCCTGCTCTGCTATAGTGCCGTCGCTACCGCTATAGCAGCCGCAGCAGCTGCTAGCGACGCCACCACCCTCATGCCGCTATGGCTGATACAGCGGTAGCGACGGCCACTAAGTGAAGAAGCGCCCGGGTGGAAAGGCGACTGTAGTGAGTGTGTGTATCCCCACTGCTAGTTGCAACGGCGCGTGGATACACACACCTGCTGGCGCCCCTCTTGCAGTGTGGCGGCTAGCGCCCTGTGCGACCTCCCTGGTCGAACGTATCTAAGGCCGGCCATGGGCCTAACTTACCTATGGTAAAACACAGGGTGCCTAACTTATCTATGATAAAACGCAAGGGGCCTAACTTATCTATGGTAAAACACAGGGGGCCTAACTTATCTATGGTAAAAAACAGGGGGCCTTACTTATCTATGCTAAAACACAGGGGGCCTAATTTATCTATGGTAAAACACAGGGGACATAACTTATCAATGGTAAAACAAAGGGGGCCTAACTTATCTATGGTAAAACACAGGGGGCCTAACTTATCTATGGTAAAACACAGGGGCCTAACTTTTTCTTTTTGGTGTCTAGTTTCTTCCATTTTACTGCTGCTGCCGCCGAGTAAGTTGCACCGCAAAAGGGGTCACTAAGACCATGTTCACACAGTGGATTTTCTGCAGTCAGCCAAAATATTCCTACTCCCATTCACCTCAGATCGGGCAGGACGCTTTTTTTATCCGCTAGCTGAAAAAATCAGCTAGCGGTAAAAAGAAGCATCCGCCTCCCACTGAAATAGAGATCTGCAGAACATTGCTCTCTCCTCTCTACCGCCTGACAGATACATAGTGATATATTCTGCAAATTATTATACAACTGATCTCTCTAGAGATCTGCAGATCATTACTCTGTCCTCTCTACCTCCTGACAGATACATAGTGATATATTCTGCAGATTATTACACCACTGACCTCTCCAGAGATCTGCAGAACATTGCTCCTCTAACACCTGACAGATACATAGTGATATATTCTGCAGATTATTACACCACTGACCTCTCTGGAGATCTGCAGAACATTGCTTTGTCCTCTCTACCTCCTGACATACATAGTGATATATTCTGCAGATTATTACACCACTGACCTCTCTGGTGAGCTGCAGAACATCGCTCCTCTACCTCCTGACAGATACATAGTGATATATTCTGCAGATTATTACACCACTGACCTCTCTATAGATCTGCAGAACATTGCTCCTCTACCCCCTGACAGATACATAGTGATATATGCTGCAGATTATTACACCACTGACCTCTCTATAGATCTGCAGTACATTGCTCCTCTACCTCCTGACAGATACATAGTGATATATTCTGCAGATTATTACACCACTGACCTCTCTAGAGATCTGCAGAACATTGCTCCTCTACCTCCTGACAGATACATAGTGATATAGTCTGCAGTTTATTACACCAATGACTTCTCTAGAGAACTGCAGAACATTGCTCTGTCCTCTCTACCTCCTAACAGATATATAGTGATATATTCTGCAGATTATTACACCACTGACCTCTCTATAGATCTGCAGTACATTGCTCCTCTACCTCCTGACAGATACATAGTGATATATTCTGCAGATTATTACACCACTGACCTCTCTAGAGATCTGCAGAACATTGCTCCTCTACCTCCTGACAGATACATAGTGATATAGTCTGCAGTTTATTACACCAATGACTTCTCTAGAGAACTGCAGAACATTGCTCTGTTCTCTCTACCTCCTAACAGATATATAGTGATATATTCTGCAGATTATTACACCACTGACCTCTCTAGAGATCTGCAGAACATTGCTCCTCTACCTCCTGACAGATACATAGTGATATATTCTGCAGATTATTACACCACTGACCTCTCTGGAGATTTGCAGAACATTGCTTCTCTACCTCCTGACAGATACATAGTGATATATTCTGCAGATTATTACACCACTGACCTCTCTGGAGATCTGCAGAACATTACTCCTCTACCTCCTGACAGATACATAGTGATATATTCTGCAGATTATTACACCTCTGACCTCTCTGGAGATCTGCAGAACATTGCTCTCTCCTCTTTACTGCCTGACAGATACATAGTTATATATTCTGCAGATTATTACACCACTGACCTCTCTAGAGATCTGCAGAACATTGCTCCTCTACCTCCTGACATATACATAGTGATATATTCTGCAGATTATTACACCACTGACCTCTCTGGAGATCTGCAGAATATTGCTCTGTCCTCTCTACCTCCTGATAGATACTTATTAATATATTCTGCAGATTATTACACCTATGACTTTTCCACACCCTTATGATCCCTGTAGATAAAAGGCTCCCGGGATAAATTCCCCAATATATATATGAAAACACTGAAAATTGTAAAGAAAATATATGTTTATTCCAGAATCCAGTAGAATTGCTGTGCGGTTTTCTCCGGCCCTTTAACATGTGATGATCTGTGAAATGAAGAAGAGGAGGGTCCTTCTTCACACGTGGATATGGCTGCCAGTCCACCCTTACACAGCTCAGTCCTGGATCATAAGAGAGCGTAAAACATTTTTAACATTTTTTCACAGTTGTATTCTAGAAAAGAAAAATAAATTCTGAATTAGCCCAAAAATTCACAAAACCTTCACCACAAGGAGATGAAGACGGAGCAGAAGACGTCGGACTTACCGGATCTCGCTTCTGTTCTGCGCGTCACTGGTTCTCAGCGCTGGGGAGTCTTCATGGCAAATTCAGATGGTTTAGGTGGTAAAGACCACCATGTTGGGGCGACAAAAGATGGTGAATGGGCCCCGAGCGACAGATGGAACTGAACAGGTCTCTTTCTCTCCCGGGGGTTCGGGGCCCTGATGGTAAATGGGCCCCGAGTGGCAGATGGAATTAAAATGGCCACTTTCTCTTCCGGGGGTTTGAGGCCCTGGTGGTAACAGTAACCCCTGAAAGGTCCTCCATCTCCACATCCTCTGGAAGTTGGCGTCCGCGAACTTCCTTTTTGTTTTTCTCATCCTCCATATCCTCCATCTCTATATCATCAGGAAACTGGCGTCCGCCAACCTCCATTTTCTCGTCCTCCTCCACGTCCTCCATCTCTACATCATCGGGAAATTGACGTCCGCCAACCTCCATTTTCTCTACAATCCTCATCTTGAAAAAAGTCTTCACTATCCTCCTCTTCTTCAAAGACACCTTCATGATGAGAGCCAGCAAGAGAAACCGACACCGTGGTCAATGTGTGACCCCAATTTATAGACTTGATGATGTCATAAGATGTTTACACATCCAGATTAAGAAGTGTAGAGAAATAGAATTTGCCCATATTCTAGATGACATCACAAGAAGCGTATCTCATTGAACCGGTGGCCATATAAAACGTAATATGGTACAAGAATACAGACAGTAGGGTCAGACTACACCCTCTGGGGAAGTTTCTATCATCTCAAAGAATTCTCAAATCAATGTGGTCAATTCCACTGGCTTTCTTAAATGTTATCGCACACATAAAACGTACAACACGGGCATTTACATATACAGTAAAAATGAAACAAAACCATTTTTTTCATAAAAAGTGGGTTTTATTTTGTACAAGTGGGAAAAAAAATACACATATATGGTATCACCACGATCGTAACGACCAGAGCAATAAAGTTAACACAGTATTTAAACAGCATGGTGAAGACCGTAAAAAATAAAAAATAAATAAAAAAAACATGGCAAAAGAGTTTTTTTTTTACCCCCCACAAAAAATATAATAAAAGTTAATCAATATATCATATGTACCCAAAAATGGTGCCATTAAAGAAAATAACAAGTCTGGCAAAAAAAAAAGCCCTTATACAGCGATATTGACGGAACAATTAAAAAATTACGGCTTTTGGAAAGCGGAGATGCAAAAACCAATTATTTTTGTTTCAAAATATTTTTAATGTGCAACTAAAATTTATATTCACCCAACCCGGTGAATTGCACAACAAGCAGAGCAGATGAGGCCTCTTTTAGCCTTTAAGATTAACGGGCAGGAGCGGCGGCGTGATACAGTGATTGTAAGTCAGTATCCTACAAAACAGAGAACGGCAGGGGTCTCTGTCATAGGTTTCAACTAGAACCGCCTCCTGATAGGCCGTATAACCCCTAAGTCGACAAAGTCAATAGCGAGTGCAGCATCTAAGTGGTTGAGAGAAGGAGAGGGCATCATCTGTACAATAGCAGGCGATCGCGGGGGTGCCAATGGTTGCTATTGCAACTGGAGGCCTAACAATGGTCTCCTGGCCTGCCATGTACAGAAGCCTATTAGGCCCTGCCAGAATGCAGTGTATTATACCAGCTAAGAGGTGATCGGATCCTCAAGTCCCCTAGTGGGACAAAAAACGAAAAAAAATGCTTTAAAAAAAAATAAAAAAAAATTGCCACTCTCTCTTTATAAAGTCATTATTAAAAAAATATATAAACCTATACACAACTGGTATTGCCACATCCATAAATACACAAAAATAATCACATCATTTATCCTGCGCGGTAAACTTTGTAAGAAAAATATTTTAAAAAAATACAGATATTCTGTTTTTTGGTCACATCTTCTCCAAAACATTGGAATATAAAGCTACCAAAAAAATGTACCCCAAGATAGGTGCAGGCCACAAATTTTAGCTTAGGGGGGCAAGCACACAGCACTGGACCAAGAGTAGTGGCCCGTCCTTAACCTGTTTACCTCCACCTATGCTATAAAGGCGGCAGAGGTAACTGGGCTTTAAATTGTTAAAAGACGGCAGCTGGTTGTGTTTTCAGGTTGGGATTGTACACGCAAACTAATCCCGCTTCAGGCCTGTTCACACCTGCGTCAGTGTTTATGTTGAGGACTAGAACCACAAAATTACCGTCTGGTTTCCGTCATGGTGTCCGTGGTTATACCAAAAACAAAAGCGCAGCAGGCTGCGCTATGGTTTCCGGTATTTTCGTCCAGATCTGTCACAGAGCCTCCAACGCAGATGTGAATAGGCTCTTACCTGCATAGTTACTCAATACTTCCGCCACACAATGACCACATAGTGACTGAATAATATTACCATACTGTTACTGAATCAAAACCACTGAACAAAAACCAATATCACCACCTTATAGTGACCATATAGTCATAGATGCCGATCCTAAACAGGGGCTCTACAGACCATATAAGTGATTACAGTACAATGACATCCAGTGACCATATAGTGGTAGATACCAGTCCTACACAGGAACTCTACAGACCATATAAGAGATTACAGAACAGTGACATCCAGTGACCATATAGTGGTAAATACCAGTCCTACACAGGAGGGTTGTAGACCATATACAGCACAGAGACATCCAGTGACTCACAGGTGGCGTTGTAAAGGTTCTGCCAGGCACAGCTTCTTTATCAACACCCATAGGTAATCAGTCTGCACCTGCTTCTAGGTCTGTGAGACTGACTCCATCTTCCACCACTCAGGATGGCAGGCTTAGGAGTGGGAGAGCCTATCGCAGCCTGGCCAGACGGAGCTAGCTCCCGCCCTCTGTCTATTTATACCTGCCTTTCCTGTTCCTCCTTGCTTGTGAATCTTCTCTGTTGGTTTCCTGGCCCTGCTGCAGCTTCTTGTACTATTTATCCCTGCTTCGTATTGACCCTGGCTTACGGACTACTCTCCTGCTCTGCGTTTGGTACCTCGTGCTCTCCTGGTTTGACTCGGCTCGTTCACTACTCTCCTGCTCTGCGTTTGGTACCTCGTGCTCTCCTGGTTTGACTCGGCTTGTTCACTACTCTCCTGGTCTGCGTTTGGCACCTCATACTCTCCTGGTTTGACTCGGCTCGTTTACTACTCTTGTTGCTCACGGTGTTGCCTTGGGCAACTGCCCCGTTTCCCTTAGGTTCTGTGTTCCCTTGTCTGTTTGTCTGTCGTGCATTTATTGAGTGTCGGGACCGTCACCCAGTTGTACCCCTGTCGCCTAGGGCGGGTCGTTGCAAGTAGGTAGGGACTGAGTGGCGGGTAGATTAGGGCTCACTTGTCTGTTTCCCTACCCCCATCATTACATATTCACAAGTCTATATACCTAGTCTACCCTGGTCCCTGACACTACTATGGACCCCCTTGAGACCCTGGCTCAGCAAATGCAGGGTCTCTCCCTACAGGTCCAGGCCCTGGCTCAGAGGGTCAACCAGCCTGATGCTACCATGGTAGTGCCCCTCACCTCACCTCTTGAACCCCACCTCAAGTTGCCTGACCGGTTCTCAGGGGACCGGAAGACTTTTCTCTCCTTTCGGGAGAGTTGTAGGCTCTATTTTGGCTTAAAGCCCCACTCCTCAGGTACTGAGAGCCAGCGGGTGGGTATAATTATGTCCCGGCTCCTGGAGGGGCCCCAAGAATGGGCCTTCTCCTTGGCTCCCGACGCCCCTGAACTTTCCTCTGTTGATCTTTTCTTTTCTGCTCTCAGACTCATTTATGACGAGACTGACAAGACTGCCTTTGCCGAGAGTCAGCTGGTGACCTTACGTCAGGGTAAGAGACCTGTTGAGGAGTATTGTTCTGACTTTAGGAAGTGGTGCGTAGCTTCTCGGTGGAATAACCCTGCCTTAAGGTGCCAGTTTAGGTTGGGCCTGTCGAACGCCCTGAAAGACCTGCTAGTTAGCTACCCCTCTTCTGACTACCTAGACCAGGTTATGGCTTTAGCGGTACGACTTGACCGACGTCTCAGGGAACGACGACTTGAACATCTTGGTGTTTTCTCCTCTGACTCCCCCATGATGCCTCCCGAGGTTCCGTTGCTTCGTTCTTCCACGGAAGACTCGGAGGTACCTATGCAACTCGGGGCCTCCGTGTCCCCCCAACAACGTAGAGAGTTCCGCAGGTAGAATGGTCTCTGCTTCTACTGTGGGGATGACAAGCATCAAGTGAACAACTGTCCTGGCCGTAAGAATAAGCTCCTAAGTGATCATCGGGGAGGCCACTTGGGCGCACAGGTATTTCCCGTAAATATGAAACGTAATAAAATCTTGCTTCCCTTTCAGGTCTCTTTTGGTGGTAGATCTGCTACTGGCAGTGCCTTCGTGGATTCAGGGTCTTCTGCTAATATCATGTCTGTGGAATTTGCTATGTCTCTAGCTATGCCTTTGATTGATTTGCCTAAACCTGTCCCGGTAGTGGGTATCGACTCCACTCCTCTTGCTAATGGTTATTTTACACAGCATACCCCTGTTTTTGAACCCCTTGTTGGCTCCATGCATTTGGAGCAGTGCTCTGTACTGTTAATGCAGGGATTATCGTACGATTTGGTTTTAGGCCTTCCCTGGTTGCAGTTGCATAATCCCACGTTTGACTGGAATACTGGGGATCTTACCAAATGGGGTAATGAATGCTTGACGTCATGTTTTTCTGTCAATTCTATTTTCTCCCCCTGAGGAGGTGAACACGCTACCTGAGTTTGTTCAGGACTTCGCTGATGTTTTCTCTAAGGAGGCCTCCGAAGTGTTACCCCCTCATAGAGAATACGATTGCGCTATCGATTTGGTACCAGGAGCTAAGCTCCCTAAGGGTAGGATATTTAATCTCTCTTGTCCCGAACGTGAAGCCATGAGAAAGTATATCCAGGAATGCCTGGCCAAGGGTTACATTCGCCCCTCTACTTCTCCGGTAGGTGCTGGCTTCTTCTTCGTTGGGAAGAAGGATGGTGGTCTTAGGCCATGCATTGACAACCGAAACTTGAATAAGGTCACTGTGAGGAACCAGTATCCCCTTCCTTTGATTCCTGATCTCTTTAATCAGGTTCACGGGGCCCAATGGTTCTCTAAGTTTGATCTACGGGGGGCTTATAACCTTATCCGCATCAAAGAGGAGGATGAGTGGAAGACTGCGTTTAACACGCCCGAAGGTCATTTCGAATACCTCGTCATGCCCTTTGGGTTGTGTAATGCTCCCGTGGTCTTCCAGAATTTCATAAATGAGATTTTAAGAGACTATCTGGGGGTATTTCTTGTAGTGTACCTTGATGACATACTTGTGTTTTCCAAGGACTGGTCCTCCCACATTGAGCATGTCAGGAAGGTGCTCCAGGTCCTTCGGGAAAACAAACTGTTTGCGAAGACCGAAAAATGTGTGTTTGGGGTGCAGGAGATACCATTTTGGGGTCAAATCCTCACTCCTCATGAATTCCGCATGGACCCCGCCAAGGTCCAGGCTGTGGCGGAATGGGTCCAACCTGCCTCCCTGAAGGCGTTACAGTGCTTCTTGGGGTTCGCTAATTATTACCGGAGATTTATTGCTAACTTCTCGGTCATCGCTAAGCCTCTTACGGATCTCACTCGCAAAGGTGCTGATCTCCTCCACTGGCCTCCTGAAGCTGTCCAGGCTTTTGAGGTCCTTAAGAAGTGCTTTATCTCGGCCCCGGTGCTGGTTCAGCCCAACCAAATGGAGCCATTTATCGTGGAAGTTGACGCATCCGAGGTGGGAGTGGGGGCTGTCTTTTCCCAGGGTACCAGGTCCCTCACCCATCTCCGTCCCTGTGCCTACTTCTCCAGGAAGTTTTCGCCCACTGAGAGTAACTATGATATTGGCAACCGCGAACTCTTAGCCATTAAATGGGCATTTGAAGAGTGGCGCCACTTCCTGGAGGGGGCTAGGCACCAGGTAACGGTCCTTACCGACCACAAGAATCTGGTGTTCCTAGAATCTGCCCGGAGGCTAAACCCGAGACAAGCTCGATGGGCGCTATTTTTTACCAGATTCAACTTTTTGGTTACCTATAGGGCTGGGTCTAAAAATATTAAGGCCGATGCACTGTCGCGTAGCTTCATGGCCAGCCCCCCTTCGGAGGAAGATCCTGCTTGTATTCTGCCTCCTGGTATAATCATTTCTTCTATTGATTCTGATTTAGTCTCAGAAATCGCGGCTGATCAAGGTTCAGCTCCCGGGAACCTTCCTGAGGACAAGCTGTTTGTTCCCCTGCAATTTCGGCTAAGCGTACTTAGGGAAAACTATGACTCCGCACTATCTGGTCATCCAGGCGTCCTGGGTACCAAACACCTCATTGCCAGAAACTATTGGTGGCCTGGGTTGCCTAAAGACGTTAAGGCCTATGTCGCCTCTTGTGAGGTTTGTGCTAGGTCCAAGACTCCCAGGTTCCGACCAGCGGGCTTACTACGTTCTTTGCCCATTCCCCAGAGACCTTGGACCCATATCTCCATGGATTTTATCACCGATTTGCCTCCATCTCAAGGCAAGTCGGTGGTGTGGGTTGTAGTAGACCGCTTTAGTAAGATGTGCCACTTTGTGCCCCTCAAGAACCTACCCAATGCCAAGACGTTAGCTACCTTGTTTGTCAAAAACATCCTGCGTCTCCATGGGGTCCCTGTCAATATTGTTTCGGACAGAGGGGTACAATTTGTTTCATTGTTTTGGAGAGCCTTCTGTAAAAATTTGGAGATTGATCTGTCCTTCTCCTCTGCCTTCCATCCTGAAACTAATGGCCAAACTGAGAGGACTAATCAATCTCTAGAACAATATTTAAGGTGTTTTATCTCTAACTGTCAATATGATTGGGTCTCATTCATTCCCCTCGCCGAATTTTCCCTCAATAACCGGGTAAGTAACTCGTCAGGGGTCTCCCCCTTTTTCTGTAATTTTGGGTTTAATCCACGGTTCTCCTCCGTTTCACCTGGTAGTTCCAACAATCCCGAGGTAGAGGTCGTTCATCGGGTACTGTGCACAGTCTGGGCCCAGGTTCAGAAGAACCTAGTGGCGTCCCAGAGCGTACAAAAAACTCAGGCTGATAGAAGACGTTCTGCTAACCCCTTGTTTATGGTCGGGGATCTGGTATGGTTATCGTCTAGGAACTTGCGCCTTAAGGTCCCGTCCAAGAAATTTGCTCCCCGGTTTATTGGGCCGTATAAGGTCATTGAAGTCCTCAATCCTGTCTCCTTCCGACTGGAGTTGCCCCCATCTTTTCGAATACACGACGTGTTTCATGCCTCCCTCCTTAAACGCTGCTCCCCGTCCTTAGCTCCCTCGAGGAGACATCCTGTTCCCGTTCTCACCCCTGAGGGGGTGGAATTCGAGGTGGCCAAGATTGTGGACAGCAAGATGGTCCAAGGCTCCCTCCAGTACCTGGTCCATTGGAGAGGATACGGGCCTGAGGAGAGGACTTGGGTACCCGCCCGGGATGTTCACACTGGGGTATTGGTCAGGAAGTTCCACCTTCATTTCCCCAATAAACCAGGTCCACTTAGAAAGGGTCCGGTGGCCCCTCATAAAAGGGGGGTACTGTAAAAGATCTGCCAGGCACAGCGGGGTTAACGCCCATAGGTAATCAGTCGGCACCTGAGTCTATGCCTCTGAGTCTGACTCCAGCTTCCACCACTCAGGCTGGCAGGCTTAGGAGTGGGAGAGCCTATCGCTGCCTGGCCAGACTCAGCTAGCTCCCGCCCTCTGTCTATTTATACCTGCCTTTCCTGTTCCTCCAGTGCTTGTGATTCTTCTCGTGTGGTTTCCTGGCCCAGCTACAGCTCCTGACTTTTTGATCCTGCTCCATACTGACCCTGGCTTACTGACTACTCTTCTGCTCTGCGTTTGGTACCTCGTACACTCCTGGTTTTACTCGGCTCGTTCACCTCTCTTGTTGCTCACGGTGTTGCCGTGGGCAACTGCCCCATTTCCCTTAGCTTTGTGTACCCTTGTCTGTTTGTCCGTGGGGACCGCCGCCCAGTTGTACCCCGTCGCCTAGGGCGGGTCGTTGCAAGTAGGCAGGGACAGAGTGGCGGGTAGATTAGAGCTCACTTGTCCGTTTCCCTACCCCTATCATTACAGCAGCCTCCTGAATACAGCTGGGGTCGAAAAACATTCCGACCCCAGCTGTTTAACCCTTTGATCGCTGGGGCATGAACAAAGGGGACTCCCCTCTGCGATTGAAGACTGCGTAATCCGTCTGCAGTCAGCCGTGGGGACCTACAGAGGACCCCACGGCGGTCTGTTCAGTTTGCCTGCTGTTGTGGCACATTATGTGATGCCCTAACAGCAGCCTGTGTCATAGTGACACCGAAGATCATGTATTAGCATATAAGAGTATGCTAATACATTATAAGTGAATAATATAAATAAAGTTATCCCTTAATGGGATTAAAACAAAATATTTAACAAAAAATAAACATATTAAAAAATCTCAAAAAAAAGTCATTATTTTGCCTAAAATAAATGTTATTGCCCATACATAACATAAAAACAAAAAATCCTACCCTTATTCGGTATCTACACGACCATAAAAACTTGAAGAATTAATTTAACAGGTTATTTAGCGTGAAACATGAACGGGATAAAAAATAAACAAAAAAGACAATGCCGAAAATCAATTTTTTCCTACATTCACGCCGTAAAAATAAATTATAGAACTTACACAGTGATTGTTTTTTACCCCCAAACTGCGCAGAAAAAAACAAAAACAATTTCCCGCATAAAACAAGGCCTCCTACAGCCACGTCAATGAAAAAATATAAAAGAGTTATGGCTGCTGAAAAGCAGAGAGGCAAAGACGGAAAAATTTAGCTGGTCATTAAGGCCTTTTCAGGCCCGGGTATTGAGGGGTTAATAGGTCCACTATCTGATGATTTCATCATCTGTAAACTGCTATGTTTCTCACCAGAGAAGTGGATCCTCAAATCAGTTTGGACCTGGCAAAACTAGGGTGCAGAGTCCAAGGTATCCTCCTGTTCCTACACCCTTAACCCCCACAAGGAGATATAGACCTTCATGGTCGGGATCCCAGTTTGCGATACCGAGAATAGTCACCGATTGGCGGCAGGAGCAATGATACAACTTTAGCCTATTTAGGAAGGGGTCATAGCCAGGGGTCATCACCAGGATAGTGGTCAGAATACGACAACCAGAGAATGAGACAGAGACATAGTTAGAGTACAGGCCAAAGGTTAAAATCAGGAGTAGAATAACCGGTACCAGGTGACAAATCCATGGGATGACACAGAAGCGAAATCCGGAAAGCCAAGGTCAGGATCAGAGTCAATAGCAAAGGATATACGTTAATAGAGAATCTGAGACGTCACCGGTGAGTCACTTAATGTAAATGTTTATTCTGCCTCTAATCAGCACTGTAGTCACTGTATGATCTGCAGCGAGATGATGGGTGGTATGATTATGATAGGATTTATTTTTTGTGAAACGGCATCTCCCAGCATATCCTTATCATTGTTTGGGCCATGCTGGGAGCTGTAGTTTTACGCCGTACACACCTATACGGCAGGAGTTGCACTAAATTGAGCTGTATTTGTGCTGGTGTTGTATATATGTAGTGAGCTTGGTTCTGGTGTTGTGTATAGAACCATATTGCTTGCAAAATGTACAAATGTTTTTATGCTCGCGTTACATAAAAATAAATGACACGTCGATTGGTAGAGAAAACAAACACGGTGAGGGGGAAGGAGATGTCGGGAAAGAGGCTGGTGGGGGGGGGGGGCGCCAAACTGAATCTTTGCCCCGGGTGCTGGAGAACCTAGCTACGCCTCTGCATTATCTGTAAACTGCTATGTTTCTCCCCGGAGAAGTGGATCCTCTAATCAGTTTGGACATGGCAAAACTAGGGTGCAGAGTCCAAAGAATCTTCCTGTTCCTACACGCTTAACCCCCACAAGGAGATATAGACCTTCATGGTCGGGATCCCAGTTTGCGATACCGAGAATAGTCACCGATTGGCGGCAGGAGCAATGATACAACTTTAGCCTATTTAGCCTATTTAGGAAGGGATAGCGGTCAGAATGCGACAACCAGAGAATGAGACAGAGACATAGTTAGAGTACAGGCCAAAGGTTAAAATCAGGAGGAGAATAACCGGTACCAGGTAACAAATCCAAGGGATGACACAGAAGCGAAGGCCAAGGTCAGCATCAGAGTCAATAGCAAAGGATATACGTTAAAAAAAAGACAAGGCTTTGAGGCTAGAGTCCGCTTTAAATAAGCTACCAGAGTGATGTCATCTAGGAGGGTTCGGTTGCCATGGCCCGCCAGAACTGCCAGCAGGAGGCATCGCCGGAGGGGGGAGAAGTCATTCAGTTTGCAAGGTAACTTGATGCAGCCTGTGGCTAGAGCCACGGCTGCCACTGGGGACCCGCTGCTGGAACAGGGTAAGGCCTCATGCACACGAACGTATTTTTTTACATCCAGGGAGGCCGTACTGGAGGAAGAAGTAGGGAGTTCTGGGTAAGTATGAACTTCTATTTTTTTTACATGTTGATCTATATTGTGATCGGAATTCACTGTCCAGGGTGCTGAAAGAGTTACTGCCGATCGTTTAACTCTTTCAGCACCCTGGACAGTGACTATCCCCTGACGTCGCCTAGCAACGCTCCCGTAATTACAGGTGCACACACGTAGTCACCAGTATTTACGGAAGCCCCATAGGCTTCTATGGGCCTGCCCGTGCAATTATTACGGCCTGAAATAGGACATATAAATAACATATCTATATATAGCAGGTGGGTATTACCCCTAGGTAGTCACTCAGGTTATTTTTAAGATCACAACTGGATATCTGCTTTTACCATATTGATCTAGAATGAGATGCGGTGAAACCAAACCTTTTTCTATTGATTACATGAATCCTTACATATGATATAGGGCTTTTCAGACCTTCATATTACAGCTCCATGTGGGGTCAGACGCCGATCAGCCAGAACATTAAAACCACCTGCCTAATATTTTGTAGTTAATCTCATACTGTCAAAGCATGTCATGCATGGACACCAAAAAGACATCTGAAGGCGTCCTGTAGTATCTGGCAGCAAGACGTAAGATACACTATATGGACAAAAGTATTGGGACACACCTCTTATTAATTAAATTTAAGTCGGTCCCATTGCTACAAGTGTATAAAATCCAGCACTCGCCATGGAGTCGCCTTTACAGCCATTTGTGATAGAACGGGTCGTTGTAAAGACATCACTGAATCCCTGCGCGGTCCTGTAATAGGATGTCACCGATGTAACGAGTCAGTTCATGAAATTTCATCCGTCCAAGTTATTCTACCATCACCTGGGAGCGATATTATTGTAAAGTGGAAGCGTATAGGAACCACAGCAACTCAGCCACGAAGTGGGGACCACGTAAAGTTACAGAGCCGAGGGCTGAGGCACATAGTGCATAAAAGTCACCAACGCTCTGATGACTCAATAACTGCAGAGCTCCAAACCTCCTCTGGCATTAATATCCACACAAAAACTGCCCCGGGAGCTTCATGGCACGGGGGCCGAGCAGCTGTATGCCAGTCTTACATCACCAAGCACATGCCAAGCGTCAGATGGAGTGGTGTAAAGCCGCCGCCACTGGACTCTGGAGCGGTGGAAACGTGTTCTGTGGAGTGATGGATCACGATTCTCTATCTGGAGTCTGATGGACGAGTCTGGGTTTGGTTAATGCCAGGAGAACGTTACCCACCTGTCTGCATTGTGCCAGATGTAATGTTTGGTGGAAGAGGATAATGCTATGGGGATGTTTTTCAGGTGTCGGCCTCTTCGTTTCTGTGAAAGGAAATCTTAATCCTTCAGCACACAAGACATTTATGATAATTGTAGCTTCCAACTTTGTTGGAAAAGATTATTAAAGAGAAGGCTTAAGGCCCCAGGCATTTTGCATCTACAGGCTCCTATGTCCCATACAAATTTACTTCTTTTTTTTCTGCAGAGTTTACTAAAGGAACCTTCTATTGACTGTAACCCTAGGTGGTCCGCTAATTTATTGCAGACCCAAATCAGGCCACTTTAAAGCCCCTTTAAATTGTACCTCTAGTTATACTGACTCATGTACTGACTGCAGGTGACCGTGGGTAGTTTTAGCAGCTGGATATCCAGGGGATATATTTACAAAGGGGGCTGTTTTGTTGAATTACCCTTAAAGTGGTTGTCCACTACCAGACAGCCTATCCAATGGATAGGTCATCAGTATATGATCTGTGGGGGTCTGACACCCAGACGCCGCACCGATCAGCTTCTCCGACTGCCTGCGGGCACCGGACGTCCATGCCGGAAGCAGATGGCTCCGGTCACGAAATAGCGGCCGATTCAAGTGAATAGGAGCAGAGCTGCAGCTCGGCCCCTATGCAATGTATGGAGCCAACTGCTTCCAGCCCCGTACATTGCATACTGTGCAATGACATCTGATGCCTGCAGGCAGACTGAGCAGCTGATCGGTCCGGGGCCCAGGTGTCAGACCCCCACAGATCATATACTGATGACCTATCCGGTGGATAGGTCATCAGTTGTCCGGTAGTGGACAACCCCTTTAATGTAATTAAATTCTAGCTGCCTAAAGTCACCACTAGAGGGAGCATATTTTGCACTTATTTATATGGAGGTGTGTAAAGGATCTGCCAGGCACAGCTTCGGGGTTAACTCCCATAATTAATCAGTCAGCACCTGAATCTACATCCCTGAGACTGACTCCAGCTTCCACCACTCAGGCTGGCAGGCTTAGGAGTGGGAGAGCCTATCGCAACCTGGCCAGACTCAGCTAGCTCCCGCCCTCGGTCTATTTAAGCCTGCCCTTCCTGTCCCTCGGTGCTTGTAACTCTTTTCGTGTGGTTTCCTGGCCCAGCTACAGCTCCTTCTATTTTGATCCTGCTCCATACAGACCCTGGCTTACTGACTACTCTTCTGCTCTTCGTTTGGTACCTCGCACACTCCTGGCTTGACTCGGCTCGTTCACCACCCTGGTTGCTCACGGTGTTGCCGTGGGCAACTGCCCCTTTCCCTTGCTTGTATTTCCTTGTATGTTTGTCGTGTTTGTCGTGCACTTACTGAGCGCAGGGACCGCCGCCCAGTTGTACCCCGTCGCCTAGGGCGGGTCGTTGCAAGTAGGCAGGGACAGAGTGGCGGGTAGACTAGGGCTCACTTGTCCGTTTCCCTACCCCCCGTCATTACAAGGTGTATACATTTGTATATGGTAAGACCCTAGTGGTGGCTGAAGAATTGCATTATTGACCTCTAGAACTATATGTATGGAGCTCTGTATAAAAAAAAACAAAGCTGCATCCTCTATAAACATATTTTATTTCATAATTCTTTATAGAAGTTTGATGCCCTAAAAATTAAATGTTTAAAGCTAAAACTAGAACTAATGAATATTAGGATTATAATAAATATGCAGATATTTTGAGTTTAAAGGCTATGTACACCTTCACCATCATTTTTTTGTATTGTCCCAAAGCATCTAAAATGTAAAGTGAAGCAAATTTGCAAATAGTCCTGATTCAAAATTTTGTTTTATGTCAGGCATGTGTCTCCATGGTAACAGACTACAAGTAAACCCTATGTAGTCTGATCTCGCAGCTATGCTATCTAACATCTGTCCCCAACCTATTGCTAGCCTACCACAGGCAACTTTTCTTTATTCATTACGGGGGGGAAAAGAGCAAGCTGTCTCTATAGAACCACCTATAGGTGACTACCCAGTAAGTCAATGTCTAACCAAGGAGTATCTGTACCTTCCCAGATCTGCATTAAAGGAATCTCACACAATTGTGCTGTCTAAAATAGGGTATCTCTAGTTTGGCTATTAACCCAAATCTTGTTTCAAGTCTCTAGAAAGTTTCGGGCATTAGGTTACAGAATAGTCACCTATAGGTGGCACTAGACAGACAGTTTTCCTCCTTCTGGAGTACCGGTATTTTGTATACATTTTCCCAGGTAACATTGCCTTTAAGACTCCCTGCCAGCAAGAAGAATCAGCACTTTCCAAGAGAAAAAAAAGGAGAAGACTCAAAGTTATGTTTATAAATTTTTATTTATTTCCTACCATTATTACCCTATAATTATTAATATAATATTACTAGGATTATATTACTGCTATCATTATTACCCTAACACTATGAGATCCCTATTCCTAAAGCTGTTGATCCAGAAGAAGGCGAAAAACCCTGGACAATTTGAGCCAATTCATGTCACAGGGGGAAAATTCCTTCTTGACCCCGGGAAAAGGTGATCAGTCCGAGAACCCTGGATCAAAGCTGCTAATTCCTATTACAGTTTACTAATTATTACAGTTAATTAACCTAAATTATAATGAAATTTAATTATTATATTGTTAGTATTACTTTGGTGTTGTTAATAATAATAATATAATGATACTACTATTGCTATCACTAATATCTAAGTCCCTATTCCTAAAGCTGTTGATCCAGAAGAAGGCGAAAACCCTGGACACATTCAGCCAATTCGTGCCACAGGGGGAAAATTCCTTCTTGACCCCGGCAAAAGGCGATCAGTTCGAGGACCCTGGATCAAACTCGCTGCTAAATATTATAGTTTACTTTATTTTATAGTTAATTTCCCTAAATATGTTATTATTATATTAATTTGTTATTATTAGATTATTATTATTATTATTACTATTATTATTATTATTATAGTGATATTTCCATTACACATTTTTTAATAAGACTATACTATAATTATTAGTTTATTGAGACTATTCTATTTTTTATATCATCTTATTACTACTATATAACTACTAATATTACTAACATTTTTATTGTTATTTTCTTATTTATATTTATTATATCCCTAATCCTAAGCTGTTGATCCAGAAGAAGGCGAAAAACCCTGGACAATTTGAGCCAATTCATGCCACAAGGGGAAAATTCCTTCTTGACCCCGGGAAAAGGCGATCAGCCCGAGAACCCTGGATCAAAGCTGCTAATTCCTATTACAGTTTACTAATTATTACAGTTAATTAACCTAAATTATAATGAAATTTAATTCTTATATTGTTAGTATTACTTTGGTGTTGTTAATAATAATATAATGATACTACTATTGCTATCACTAATATCTAAGTCCCTATTCCTAAAGCTGTTGGTCCAGAAGAAGGCGAAAACCCTGGACACATTCAGCCAATTCGTTTCACAGGGGGAAAATTCCTTCTTGACCCCGGGAAAAGGCGATCAGTCCGAGAACCCTGGATCAAAGCTGCTGCTATTATTATATAATTATTTTTGTTATTACTCTCTTATTATTATACTATTTCTAATATTACTGCACTCTTGCTACCAATATTAATATGACTGACCTTTTTAATCTAACAATTATTAATATTATTATTATCATATTATTAATATTACTGTTGTTGCTGTTGATGTAATAACAGTTAAGATGTTTCCATACAAGTCTTCATCTTCTCATTGGTCTGACGAGGATGGTCCAGATGATGTTCCTCTTCCCTCTGATGTTCTTCATCATATCATGGAGGAAGGAATGCTGGCGGATTTCCTTTCTTCTTCCTGTCTGACACTGAATTCTTCTCATCGCCATGCTGACTTCTTCCTTGGTTTCTTCTTGCTCTTTAACCGTTTTCTCTTCCTCCTCCTCCTCTTTCTCTTCAACCACACTCTCTTCTTCTTCATCCTCGTTGTCTGATTTCTCATCAACCTCCATGTCTTCCACTTCATTGTCTACCTCCTCCTTGTCTTCCTCCTCCATGTCTTCCACTTCATTGTCTTCCTCCTCCTTGTCTTCCTCCTCATGGTCTTCTTGCACTTGTTCCTCCTCGCGCTCTTCTGCCTCTCCTTCCTCCTTCTTGACCTCCTCTTCCTTCAGATCCTCACACAGATGGCTTGATGTAGGTTTGGGCTCTTCTTCATCCCACGGCCATGGCAGATATTTCCTCTGAGCTTCGCGGTTCGTTGGCATGAGGCGCTAAGAAGATAAAATATTCAGTCAATTGTCTATTGAAACGTTCCAATAACATTTTTCCATCTATAGAAAGAACATGGATAAATCTGTTATAGAGAGACCATAATAACCAGTATGATCACTGACCTCCATCTTGAAGATTGGGGATGGTAAGAATTTCGTGCAGTAGATCAGGCGCTGTAGAACTCTCTCCTCCGTGGTGCTGGGGTAAGCTGAAGAGAGAAACAACCAGATAATGGGATCAGTCATAAAACGACACCATTAACCATAAGATAACATTACAAAAATATTCCTTTAATCTGTCATCAATGGAACATGAAAGGTGCTTTATTTTAAAATATTCTGGATTATTGGACGGGCATAGAAAAGTAGAGAAATCTTAGTTTCAATCTTCAATTTCCTTACTGGTTCTCTCTGCTCAGTCTTCCACATTATAGTACAGTTCTGTGCTAAATGACCACATTTTCGGGATTATCAGATACAAAGGAATTTTACTGTATTTTGAGATCATCTATCAATCACTTTCTTGTGGTAAAGTCTAATTATTAAAAAAAACTCACTTATGAAGGGTCCGAGTCCAAAAGCGGATTCCTGCTGCCGATAGATGTCCTAAAGAGAAGAGAATCCAGTCAGTGACCTCTTATCCCTCCTCAGGAATGGACAGTAGGACAAGGGGTGAGTTGTACAAATGAGCAGCCGGTGATTTGTGGACTTGTTACCTGTCCGGGGCTCGTACTCAATAAGCGGCTACTTGTCTGAGTGGACAGCCGGCCACATGGACCTCTCCTGCTGGATCCAAGTCTCCTGCTACATGTCCATCACAGGGAAGGAAAAAACAGGACAATGAAGCCACTGACCTCCAGAGATCTGCTGCCCGCTGCCATCCTGTACCCGTCCTGAACTGTAGAATCCAAATCACAATCTGAAACACAAAAAAGAGATGTCGTCCCAGATCTGATAAAGACCCAAAATCCTGCAACTTTCCACATGTATTAATAGTGAATGTCCAAAAATATATATATATTTTTTTATCTAAAAAGATCCAAAATTCTGAGTTGAATAATTAATTGTTCGGGACGCCAATTGCATACGGTAGCTTCAAGTTTGTGGCCTGTGATTGGTGCCTCAGGTCACATGATCTATGACCCATAAGGAATAGCAGTGCACAAGTACAGACCACGCAGCGCCATAATCTGGGCAGTGCAGCGCTTGGCGGTCCTATAGCTCCCATAGATCTTGTATGAGGTGTCAGTGTGCGGCTGCATCTCTTCTTACAATCTCCTCCACACTGCGGTCGTCCGGTTGTGGAGGAGAGCAGGGGCGTAGCTATAGGGGTGCAGAGGTAGCAGTAGTACCCAGACCCTGATACCTCAGGGGACCAGAGGCTAAAAAAGAAGACACCAGTATGACAAACATCACATAGTAGATGGGGGCCCTGTTATAAATATCACACTGGGCCCCAGGAGTTTCACAATATGCCTCTGGAGAAACGGATACTGGGGACCCCAGTACTATTGATCGTGGGGGTCCCGGCAGTGATTAAACATGTATGGCCCCTCCGGTGTATAGGTGAGAAATGTTTCTGGTGGGAGAATCTCTTTATCATGTGCGATCATCGTTTTCTGCGCTGTTTATTTCTTACATCTTGACATTATAGAACATTTATCTCTGGAAATCTTCATGTAACATTCTCCACGGTGGATTTTACTGTATTTTGGGCTTTGTACTCTCATATATATATATATATACAGACAGTGATAATACATTGGAGTGTGGCCTGTACTGGTATTTGTAGCCGTATAGGAGGAGGAATATAGGTAATACTGGACACAAAAACATATGGTATATGGGATTTCATTGCTGCCCTATAAAGATATATGACATGCATTTTTTTCTATGTTAATTCCGTTCACAAGTACAGAATACACCCCAAAACATCAACCAAAGTGTCCCCATTTACAGCGTCAGAAGAGTGACCCTATAAACAGTTCCAGCAGACCGCCCCTCATTAAAAATAATGCCAGAAATGCACCCACACATAATGCCAGCAGAGTGCCCCTAATAAACTAAACTACTGGCAGCAGAGAGTCCCTAATAAACATTACTGGCAGCAAAGAGTCCCTAATGAACATTACTGGCAGCAGAGGGTCCCTAATAAACATTACTGGCAGCAGAGAGTCCCTAATAAACATTACTGGCAGCAGAGAGTCCCTAATAAACATTACTGGCAGCAGAGAGTCCCTAATAAACATTACTGACAGCAGAGAGTCTCTAATAAACATTACTGGCAGCAGAGAATCCCTAATAAACATTACTGGCAGCAGATAGTCCCTAATAAACATTACTGGTAGCAGAGAGTCCCTAATGAACATTACTGGCAGCAGGGAGTCCCTAATAAACATTACTGGCAGCAGAGAGTCCCTAAGAAACATTACTGGCAGCAGAGAGTCCCTAATAAACATTATTGGCAGCAGAGAGTCCCTATTAAACATTATTAGCAGCAGAGAGTCCCTAAGAAACATTACTGGCAGCAGAGAGTCCCTAATAAAAATTATTGGCAGCAGAGAGTCCCTAATAAACATTACTGGCAGTAAAGAGTCCTTAAAAAACATTACTGGCAGCAGAGAGTCCCTAATAAAAATTATTGGCAGCAGAGAGTCCCTAATAAACACTATTAGCAGCAGAGAGTCCCTAAGAAACATTACTGACAGCAGAGAGTCCCTAATAAACATTACTGGCAGCAGAGAGTCCCTAATGAACATTACTGGCAGCAGAGAGTCCCTATTAAACATTACTGGCAGCAGAGAGTCCCTAATAAACATTACTGGCAGCAAAGAGTCCCTAATAAACATTATTTGCAGCAGAGAGTCCCTAATAAACATTACTGGCAGCAGAGAGTCCCTAATAAACATTACTGGCAGCAGAGGGTCCCTAATAAACATTACTGGCAGCAGAGAGTCCCTAATAAACATTATTGGCAGCAGAGAGTCCCTAATAAACATTACTGGCAGCAGAGAGCCCCTAATAAACATTACTGGCAGCAGAGAGTCCCTAATAAACATTACTGACAGCAGAGAGTCCCTAATAAACATTACTGGCAGCAGAGGGTCCCTAATAAACATTACTGGCAGCAGAGGGTCCCTAATAAACATTACTGGCAGCAGAGGGTCCCTAATAAACATTACTGG